>NW_028191013.1:0-38539 GCF_048542155.1 Nylanderia fulva | reverse complement strand
CACATCGCGGTCACGATTGTTCCACGACAAGGCCAGGTCACGTAGCCGCGCACACACCATGTCTTTTTCACTCCTCGGCACTGTCGCTGTCCAGTCCGCAGCCCCAGCCGGCAAAACTGCGGACGACCTGTCGTCTGATGACGACATGGAGGGAGCCAGGCCTACACCCCCCCCACGCCGGTTCCCGGTACCCGAACCCGGGACGTTCTCTTCTTTCTTCGAGTCACCCATGTTTCTGAAAAAAGAAATTGGTTTTTTCTGTCAGGGGTTTTCCTTCCCCTTAGGAGGTTGCCTTACTCAGCTAACGGGGCCTCCCCTCCGGGTGTTATCTTCGGTGTTTTCCTTCACCTAGTGCAGTGGACAAGTCCTTTTTAGGGCCTGCACGCCCATCACACCCCATTCATCCATCACCAGACACTCCAGCTCGGGTACCTCGGGATTGCGACACCCGTACACTACAGGGATGAGTCTGTAGTGCCCCTGAGGGATTTATACAGCGCCTATTTTATACAGAGCAGCCGATTAATTTTTTTTTATTTTTCCGGATCTGTAAAATAAAAAAGTTATATAAATACATTATAAATTATTTTAATAAACATATGCAAAGATTCAAAATTATTACACTAATTAAACAATACTTCAGAAACTGCAGTTAAAAAGAAATGAAATTACATCTGTTCATTTTTCTTTTGTATAGTACTTGTAATTCACGTAATCACATTGACACGTCAAAATAGTATTTATTTATTATTATTGTAAATAAATCATCAATGCAGTAGACCTAAAATTTCTTAAAATTAAAAATCATAATCGAAAATTTGAAGTAAATCTAATTTTTTTTATAAATAGAAACATTTTATTTTTTTTTTAATATATCGATTCTTCACAATATTTGATTCAATAATCTTACCTCAAGATTTTTATGCACAAAATGATGAATACCAATCGAAGTTAAATGCCTATCTTTGTTTTCCCTTTAAACTAAACAACTTTTGTCTGAAATTTTCCTATATACTTTCGAGATATTTAATAAGTACAAAATATACTTATGAAATAGGTATTTCTGTACAAACAAGATTTATAAATACAGGATTTACTTACAGATTAAACAAGAATTTTTAAGAGGCATTGATGATTTATTGATAATAAAACTTCCTACGACATTTAAATAAACTTGTTAAATATGCAAGACGAAAAAATGTTTCAAACAAACACCATAGGATGTGAAGAAAGGCAGATGATGCTGATATTCATTCGACCTTGCAGAGATCTTGAAAATTCCTGTTAACGTTAACCCACTAAACATAAAATATACATGCAATGTTTCAAATTGTTTCATTTAGATTTCAAATGATACATTTTACGTATTTGTTTTTGATATAAATCATAAATGTTACAATTGAAATATTTCATCATAGTATATATTAAAAATATTTCAAATGAAATATCTCAATTGATATATATTTAAAACATTCCAAAGTTATCGTTTTAGGTATATTTACAAAATAATATGAAAATAAATATTTCAAATGAAATATCTCAATTGGTGTGTATATGCAATATTCCGAAAGTAACGTTTTAAGTATATTTACAAAATAATAGTAAAATAAATATTTGAAATTAAATATTTCAATTAATATGTATTTGAAATATTCCGAAGTTATGTTTTGTGCATATGTACAAAATAATAATAAAATAAATATTTCAAATTAAATATCTCAATTGATATATATTTGAAATATTTGAAAAATTGTATGTACACGATTAGATAATCGCTTACATAATTTGGAAAATGGCAATCACGTATTACATTTAAATTGTGTTTAATTATTATAAATAAATTATTAGAGAGAAATATTGGAAAATATTGAATAACATAATTAGAATACGTTGTATATAAATATTTATATAAATGGTCTTGTTTTAAAATTGTATTATTATTTAAATGCTTAGAATGTATATATTTTGTTATTATGTATTTATTTATATATTTATATTTTTTTTATATTGAAAAGATTCATTTTTCTTTTTCCTTTTTTTAAATTAATAAATTTTATTAAATATTTGCTTGCCAATTAAACAAAAATGTAATCGTACACCAGCAATTACTTTTCAAAATATTATTTTTCTTGTGTGTGAATAGTTTTATATAATATCTGGATTGCAAATATATATTGTTAATAATAATAGTTTTGTTGCATATCTATTATGCATATAATTTGGAAATAATATAATTTAATAATTAAAGATTGCAAACAGAATAATATATTCACATATTTATATTTATTATATTATATCTGCACATATTCATATTGATGAGATAATTGTTTATTATATAAAATCATGTGCGTGATAATTAAATATTTTCTATGCAATCAAATTAATAAGGAATATAGTGATTTAACATGATTATATTCTAAATCTGTTGGTGAAAACGTTACGTGTAACAAATATACAATTTAAGTTATTAAAATTTTATTTTTGTAAAATATCATTTACTTTGTAGAATACTTGAAAATATTACAATTCTATTTCTTAATAATAAATTAATTAAATTTAATAAAGGAAATAAAACATTTTATCGTGTTCTGATATTGGACTTATTAACCATAGCGTGTAATTAAATATTATAGGTCTACGCTTATTGTGATAAAGCTCTTTGATTGTTAATTGACTGAAATATAACCTAAGAGCTTTGGACATTCACATTCCACAGTAATCAAAGAGTTAGGATTATCAATTTTCTTGAAGGTAACGTATTGATAGTTTGTTCATTACTTGTCATAATGCAAATACAATTTGACTTTATCACTTTATAATTATTAAAAATCGTTTTAAAGTGAATCTTATGTAACAAGCTTTTTTTGGTTTTCTTCGGAATTTTTTATAAAGAACTCATAAATGTTTTGTATATGTATAAAAAATTTTATTTTAAAAAAGGTAAAAAAAGTTGTTAAGTCCGCGTCAAAAACTATATCTGCAAAATCTTACAGAATCTTAAAACATATCTAAAAATTGCGCTAAGCATAAATACTGTGACACAGTCGTTAGAGTGATGTGTCACGTGTAGCATCGTCTTCTCTCTGTTTTTGCTGTCGGGTGTTGGTAAGAGAGTCACTGCTCTGCTTCCTTCCTGACGATGGTCACCGTTAGGGAGACACTCCGACGGCCGGACGGTTCGAATAGGGAGGAGAATGATATTTAATTTATTTGCGGATTCTACTGAAGAAGACCCGAAGTGGGTCGAAACGTTTAGAATTTAATAAATGAGTTTGACTTGAGATCTCATTTTAATTTATTAATTTTGTGCATGTCATCCGCACAGGCTCCGATTGCCGTCGAGATTTTATTTTTATTTTTTAATTGTTTCTGCTCAAATCAATTGTCAATTGAATTGTCTTCGATTGAATCTGTTTGTTTCAATCGTCAATTAAAGTACTTCTAATTAAAATTAACTCATATTAATCGTTAATTAAAAAACTTTTAATTAAATTAGCTTGTATTAATTGTTAATCGATCGTTGTCCGATTAATTTCGTTTATATCAATTGTCAATTAAATAATCTTTAATTGACTTCGATCATATTAATTGTTAATTAAACGATCTTCGATTAATCTAGCTTATATCAATCGTCATTGTAACGAAATCTAATTAATCTTTCTAAAATTAATCGTCAATTAAAAAAATTTTAATTAAATCTGTTCATATCATTTGTTCAATTATAAAAAATTTAATTGATATTTTGCCATCTCTGATACCCAGTAAACACGAAGGGATCATTTACGAAACAATTACATAATAATATATATATGTATATGTTATGTTATAGATCGGCGAAACAAAACAATGACGTATCATTTATGTCAATAACGTAATGAATTTGTTATGCAATTTTGGTGTTACTTTGTTATGTAACATTTATGTATTTTGGTTAATATAAATGTGTATACTCTAAAAGTTTCGTAAATACTACGTAATTTTAATGACATAATTGTAACGTTATGTTAAATATGTAACATTAATATTATTTTGTTGATATCTATGTATATATTCTGTAAGAACCTTATTATAACTATTATATATAATTATAATATTTTGGTTAATATAAATGTGTATACTTTAAAAGTTTCGTAAATACTACGTAATTTTAATGACATAATTGTAACGTTACGTTAAATATGTAACGTTAATATTATTTTGTTGATATCAATGTATATATTCTGTAAAAACCTTATTATATAACTATTATATATAATTATAATAACGAAATTACGATGTCACATTAAATAAAAAAAATATCGCAATTTTGTTATTATACTGTATGTAATGATTATAATAAAGTTTTTACAGAATGTATACATTGATGTCAACAAAATAATGTTACGTATTTAATATAACGTTGCAATTAGTTATTAGAATTATGTAGCATTTACGAAACTTTTAGGATATACACATTTACATTAACCAAAATATATAAGTGTTACGTATTTAACATAACGTTACAATTATGTCATTAAAATTACGTAGTATTTACGAAACTTTTAGAGTATATACATTTACATTAACCAAAATACATAAACGTTACGTATTTAACATAACGTTACAATTATGTCATTAAAATTACGTAGTATTTACGAAACTTTTAGAGTATACACATTTACATTAACCATAATACATAAATACATATATAATAAAGTAACGCCAAAATTACATAACAATTTTATATAACAATTATAGATTCATTACGTTATTGACATAAACGATACGTCACAGTTATGCAATAATTGCTAATTTCTTCTTTAACCGTTACGCGGTGTACGATTCTCTATTTATCTCGCATTCAAATTTCAGTCAGGAAAGTTTAAAGTTGATGAAATTGACGGTAACATCTGTGTTAATATAGAATTAAATTTTCTCATGTTGAGATCATGTCACAAAGAATAATGAGATTATCATAATGATAAGTATCAATTAATTATTAAATTTAATAAACATTTAAATTATATATTGATTAAAAAATAAATATTACATTTACTATCTCATTAACTAATTTTTCATATTTATCTAACTCATTTATTTTTTAATCAATATATAATTTAAATGTTTATTAAATTTAATAAACATTTAAATTATATATTGATTAAAAAATAAATATTATATATATTTATATATATAAATAATTAATAATTAAGAAATATTTTCTTAAATATTATAATAATTATTAATATATAATATATTAAAATTTATTAATAATTAATACTCTATTTCTCTATATATAAATATTTTATTATTTTAATAAATAATTAATTATTAATTAAATAAATGATTTATAATAAATTTATAATAGTTATTAAATATATTCTAATTAATAAAATATTTATATATTTTATATAAATATTAACCTTATATTATTATAACATTTTATTATAACATATTATACATTTATTATTTTATACCATACCTAGATATACCTAAATATACCATATTATCTAATTACTAAAATAATTTCTTTTTTAATTACAGTTTACAGAGGAAGACGCGCCGGAGTTCGCGTCCAAGAGGAGCGCTTTATGCGCTTCCTCATGAAACTGTCCTCGCCGAATTATTATTGGGGCAACAGGCCGAGGAGGGGGCGGACGAGAAGGCGGACGAGGACGGGGACGGCGAAACGCCTAATAGCATATACATACATTATATATACATAAATAAATATACATATATATACATTCTTCATTTTATTTAAATAAAAACCCTATCAAGAGACACGGTAGTGTAACGCGACCAGGTAAGGGCATAGCCGAGACACCGTATATCTTAACGCGAGTCGGACATTTGAGTCTTTATAATATTTTGAATCCTCAATAACGGCAGAAGCAATCGAGTTTATACTAGACTTAATCGATACACGTATTCACACGTATACAACACATGCGCACACATATATCACACGTACACAACACATGCAAGATGCATGTAGTGGTAATTTTGTCCATCTCGCACGTTTTACAACAGGCGGCGTTAGTAGTGCTCCGCGATATTGGCAGCGTGCGGGGTTATGTAAAAAAAATAATAAATATTGACGTGCGGGGTATAAAATAAATATTGATACGTTATCATTTTAAACTATTTCTTTTATAAAAATAATTACTTTCTTGCTACACTACCATCCTACTATTCCTTTTTTTATAAGTACCTGCATAATTATTGATGTAAAATAAGGAAGCGATCTTTACCAATAATAATTATTTATATACTTATGAAAGATGTAGTACAATGGTAGCGTTGCAGAAAATTATTATGAAAAAATAGTATAAATAAAATGATAACGTAACATAATAAAAGTATTTAATAAATATCAAAAAGTTGCAAATATCATTATATAAATATATATTTATAAAAGAATATGTTTATGATATACTAAACATGTGATATGCAATACTGCATATATGTAATTATATATAATATAAAAAAATATATCACATAATATACGAATACATCAGAATATTTAAAGTCTTCAAAGTGATGATAGTTCACATGATGTCAGATTTACCAAATGTTGACTTTGAACGAGATGTATATCAATTTATTGTAAGTAATGCAAAAAAACTTGAAGAGTTTATTTTTGACCAGCAGTTTTTCTCATTGAAATATTAATTCTTATATTTAGAGTAAAGCAAAAAAACTTGAAGAGTTTATTTTTGACCAGCAGTTTTTCTCATTGAAATATTAATTCTTATATTTAGAAATGTATGTAGAAGTTATAATATGCTCTATTACACATTTAAGGAGGCATATATAAATTATCAATTTTGATATTTTGACATGTTATGTAACAAGAGAAACATGATTATTCTTCATTAATAATATCAGAGGAGGCCACTTTTATATTCTACTTAATTTGTAGTTTCTTATTACTACTAAAATAAATGTACTTTTAATAAGAGTAAATAAAAAAAGCGATTTATAAATCATTGTCCGAAAAAAGATGTATAAGCTATGTCAAAGCTGATCTAAAATTTTTATGAAATCAGCTATAAATATTTTAGAAAGAAAATTAAATAATATAAAATTATGTTACTCAAAGAAATGTTTTGTGTGTACACACCGATAAAGTTAAAAAAAAAAAGTAAAATTATTTGATACAGCAAAAATTGGAAAATTTATCTGCTCTAAAATGCAAGATGCCAAGTCAAAAATTAAAATTTAAAAACTTATGCAAATTTAAAATTAATATAAAATAAAAAGAAATAATAAAATTTTAGTTAAAAAAACTGGGCGCGCTGCTAAATAATATTCTAATGATATTAAAATTAAATTGTTACTTTTAAACTCATTGCAATTAAAAGGGGGGAGAAAGAATGAAAGAGGGTTAGAGAGGACGAAAGAAAGTGAAAGAGGACGAAAGAGGGTGAGAGGGAATGAAAGAGGGTGAAAGACGACGAAACAGGGTGAAAGAGGGTGAGAGGGAATGAAAAAGGGTGAGAGAGGACGAAAGAGGGTGAAAGTGGACAAAAGAGGGCGAAAGAGGGTGAAAGAAGGCGAAAGAGGGTGAAAGAGGACGAAAGAGGGTGAAAGAGAATGAAATAGGGTGAAAAAAAATGAAAGAGAGTGAGAGAAGACAAAGGAGAGTGAAAGAGGACGAAAGAGGGTGAAAGAGGTCGAAAAAGGGTGAGAGAGGACGAAAGAGGACGAAAGAGGGTGATGAAGAAGGCGAAATAGGGTGAAAGAGGACGAAAGAGGGTGAGAGAGGACGAAAGAGGGTGAAAGAGGGTGAGAGGACGAAAGAGGACGAAAGAGGGTGAAAGAGGGCGAAAGAGGGTGAAAGAGGACGAAAGAGAGTGAAAGAGGATGAAAGAGTGAGAGAGAATGAAAGAGGGTGAGAGAAGACGAAAGAGGGTGAAAGAGGCGAAAGATGGTGAAAAAGGACGAAAGAGGGTGAAAGAGGACGAAAGAGGGTTGAGAGAGGACGAAAGAGGGTGAAAAGAGGACGAAAGAGGGTGAGAGGACGAAAGAGGGTGAAAGAGGGCGAAAGAGGGTGAAAGAGGACGAAAGAGAGTGAAAGAGGATGAAAGAGTGAGAGAGAATGAAAGAGGGTGAGAGAGGACGAAAGAGGGTGATGAAAGAGGCGACAGATGGTGAAAAAGGACGAAAGAGGACGAAAGAGGACGAAAGAGGGTGATGAAAGAGGACGAAAGAGGGTGAAAGAGGCGAAAGATGGTGAAAGAGGACGAAAGAGGGTAAAAGAGGGTGAAAGAGGACAACAGAGGGTGAGAGAGAACAAAAAAACTGAAAAAATAGAACGAAAGAGGGTGGGAGTGGGGGTGGGGATGGGGGCGGGATGTGGGAGGGAAAGGGGTGGGTGGAAGTTGAGGGAGGTGTGAGTGAAAGGTGAGAAGAGATTTATATATATATATAATCCTGATGACGTCAGCGGACGCGGACAGACAAGAAGAAGAAGAAGAAGAAAAAGAAGAAGAAGAAGAAGAAGAAGAAGAAGAAGACGACGTTTCTTAATTTTTCATGAAAAACGTCACTTTTTGACCGCTTGTATCTCCGGAACGGCTTGACCGCTTTTATTTTTTCTTGGCTCAAATTACTCGTGGCGATGTCGCCTTTCAGGTTATGTTACGGTCAATTCAAAATTTTTTATATTTTAGTAGTTCTACACCCCCAAAAAATGGACTTTGATGGTGCAGGATAAGGAGACTTGTAGTGTCTTTTAAGGTCTTTTAGGGTTTGAACATGGCCGGAGACACTACCGCGTCTCCTGATATATATATATATATATATATATATATATATAGGGTGTCCGGTAATTGTCGCCTCAACCATCATGTGCAGATAAAGTGAATTAAACCGAATAGGAAAGTCCTCTACCGTTTTGCGATTTTCGCAATAATTATTGAGTTATTAAGTAAAAAAGATCGGCCAATCCATGCGAATAGAAGCGCGCGACGAGAAGAGACGTCCTACTGTAACACGATACACGGCGCGCCGCAAAGCGGAAGGAGCGAATGATATGGAACGCCGTTTTGCTATTTATTCAATATAGCAAAAGTCTAAAGAAAAAATTATTTAATAGTAATATGGCTCACCGTATAGGTGTAAAAATTGCTACTTACACAAATTCGACTTAAACTTTAAACAATAAATAATACAAATTTTATTAAAATATTTTTAATGTGTAAATAATCTATTTTTATTTTTATTAATATTTCGACATAAAAAAGTAACTACTAATATAACGTAAATATTTACTAAATAAAAAAATTTTTTACGATATTTTATTTTAGCATTTCAGAAGCAAATGTAAAAATAAGTTTCGGAGAATATCTTAATATATTGCAACGTTTTTTATATTATTAATTTTTGCAATACGTAGAGCATTGCAAAAAATTGATAATTGCAATAATTGTAGATATTGGCATATAAAATCCTTTTGTATTGCAAAAATTGTTTATTTTTTTCAATCATTAAAGTATTACAAAAATTAACTATTTTTTACATTTGTCATTTTATTGTAAAAATTAATTTTATTAAATATCAGTATTTTTTGAAATTATCGCTATAATGTAAAAAAAATACTACTTTTATACAATCATCGTTGAATTGAATAAATATTTTACGCAACAGTCGTGTATTGCTTAAATTGTGGTATCACTGTTACAATAAATAAGTTCCCTAGGCTTTAGTTGGTATCACTGTTGCAATAAATAAGTTCCCTAGGCATTAGTTGGCTACACTAGTCAGCGTTGGCGGGATTGTTATACATATGTATATATACATATATATATATATATATATATATATATATACACATATATATTATATGTATATATATATACACATATATATAATATTGGCATATTATATCTACATACTTTTAGAAAGCATATTTTCTCTCTTTCAAATCACTCGCATACAATTATGAACGAGCAATTTGAAAGAGAGAGAGAGAGAGAGAGAGAGAGAAAGAGAGAGAGAGAGAGAGAGAGAGAGAGAGAGAGAGAGAGAGAGAGAGAGAGAGAGAGAGAGAGAGAGTGTCAGAAGCACGGTCGTATACACACCGTGGTCAGAAGACAAGACAGCATGAGAGAGACGAAGATAATATGACTGTCTGTTCTTGTCTAACTGCACGATTGCAGCTCCATCTATCGCGACATCGCGCAACTAATTTTGTGCTCTGTATTATTCCCAAATGTCATTTCGCACATACACATGTGAATGAAATATTCCATAACCAAGATCTTTTTTATTAGACTTCTAAACTTATTTCTGCAAGCTCACTAATATTCCTTTATGCAATCTTTTCCGCGATGTGGTCTTATTTTGTACGTATAAATTGTGAAACTTTTATACAAGCAAATATTGTTATGACGTGATGCGAGAAGCCAGAAAAAAAACTCGTATTTAAAAATTTTTTGTCTTTTTATCACAAATTGAGACAGCTTCGCAGTTTATTATTGTATTAACTTTAATCGTGGAAAAGCATTTGTTATTCTATTAACGCAATAAAAACTTCTTGGTGTTGGAAAATATAATCGGTTCGGCCGATAATAGTAGACCTCCGGTATCCCCTTAAACATCATAATTATATTTTGTGCATATATTAATTTAAAATTTTCATTTATAAGAATCATATTATGCACTTTTATTTTACAAAACTTTGATCTGATATTTAATAAATCGAAAATTAAATATTGAACAAACAAAAACAGTTTCTTTCAAATGATTAAATTGCTCAGAAACGTATATAGTGGTCGCAAAATTTAAAACTACACTGAGTTTTTTCTTAAGGGTTTGAACGGCCAATTTCACATTTATTTGAAACATGATATGCTTTTTTTATTTTTGTGCTCTCTAATCCTCAGGTTGCAAAAATATATTTTCCTAATAAATTTTTTTTATAACATAATTCTATTAATCTCACAACGCAATAATCGGTTTTAACATTTCGACATGAAAAAATATGTATGTAAATATATATTTAGAAATATATGTAAATATTACATATATTTTGAAATATATGTATATTTATATTTTTTTATTTGTTATTGCTTTATAATTATTACTATATTTGCAAAATATAATTTATATATATAAATTATATTATAGAAATATATGTATTTATATTAAATTTTTTTATTTGCTAATATACTTAAGTAATAACTCACTTAATAAAGTAATAACAAATAAAAAAATGTATAATTTAATTTTATTATTATTCGACACATTTGGATAAAAAATGAGAAATTCTAGAACAAAGGAACATTTTACTTACAGACAAGTGACGCAGTTTACTAAACTTATATTTTATTAACGCTCGTATTTTCATTTCTGATAATAATTCTTTCTAATTTGATAATAGATTTGTAATTAGCAGAGAAGTGCGTATATAAGTACAAATATGTTAGAAAAAATTCTGCTCAAAATTTACAGTACAAATATTCTTCTTTCTTCTGCAAGCGAAAAAAATGTTATCACTTTATCTTCTTTTTTATACTCCACATTTCACATGGTAATTTTTTAAATCAAGAATTTAATATATTGTATAAATTAACAAATATTGTTTGTAAACAAATCAATTATAAATTTCCAAAAAGTTATTGCATGCTTAGTTCAAACTCGAACATATAAAATTACGAAATATTAAAAAAGATATATTGTGAGATAAAATAATTATAATAATTATATAATAAGAAAATATATAAATTAAGTAACAAAAAGCAAAAATTATAAATAGTGTAAAGTTTAATAATTTTATAGTTTAATCATTTATATATATGTTTAATAGTATATAATTAGTATATTATATGTATATATATATATATATATATATATATATATATATGTATATATGTATATTATCAAATATCGTTAAAGGCCGGCTCGTCAAATGAAATCATAACTAAGAACTATACGAGTCGCTATACGAGCCACGAAATTTATTTTGCTTAGACATTGCTAAAACATTGAGGAACAATCTCATATTGGAGATATGAATTTCTCGGTACTTTTTACCCCCCTAAAGTGTAGACGAGAAAAATATATCGGTCCGAAAAAGTCGCCTTCGGCTCGTGCGTTCACTCCGCACTCGTGTACAATTGTCAACTTTCCGCACTTGTTACACAAATAACTATTAAATCCAAAATGTCTTGAAGCAATTGAAGTTAACACAATTTCACGTGGAAAACTTTTGTTTGTTTTATACAAATAATTTACAATGCATAGATTTAATGTTATGCATTACATATATTCTCATAATTAAAAAATACGATGTACATGTTAATTTCAATATTATTATTTTTATTAATAAAATTTAAATTCCTCCATAAATTATTTACCTTTCATTATTACAGCACATGTTTTCAATATTTCAGTGTAATAGAGATACTCAATAACTTTTTAAACAGCAATCAGACAAAAATGTAGCAATGCTGTATCCCGACTAAGCAAGATAAAACAGAGAGATTATGATAAATAACTTTTGTCCATGCAAATACTATTAACTGATTTTTAAGAAAAAAAACCAATTACATATATTGGAAAATAATTATTAAAAAAATTAAGTTTTTTATTTTGTATGTAATGTTAGAAAATGCTTTCTTTATTTTTTACGTATTGTCACAAGAAATAATTTGTTTTTTATATATTGTTAAAAAAATAATATATAATATTGCTTCACTTGATAAGGACCACAACCAAATGGTCGAAACGTCGTGAAAGTATTGAATAAAATTGCTAGTTACGTCGAAATCAATTTTGCCAAGTTTATTTTTACCACTAGCGTCCAATATTAATTTTGATTGATATAATATTATGATGAAATTATTTTATAAGACGTAATGATTCGATGTAAGTCCGATGATTTTTCGTATTTAATTTATGCAAGGAAAACTATGTTAAAAAATTTTTAGAACACAATCTTTAGAATTTTTAGACTTGTCTCGATTACCGTTGCCTCAGTATGAAAGTGCTTATTCTCAATAATATCGTTCGTTGAACACCGAAGATATCGATATGTCGGATAGTGTTTGTACCTGCGATAATTTGCTTGCTGATATTATTTTATCTAAATGCTGAAGATAGTCCGAACTTAGGATCGAAACGTATAAAACGATTCAATTTATCATTATGTGTCATGCGTATCAATAACCACGCCTGGCTCTTAATTGACCCTGTTTACTGCACTTCATATTTATTATCGGAGCTTCTTACTGTTATTTTTTTCTTTTTAAATTTTATATATTTATTAATACAAAACGAGATGAATGGAAAGAAAAGACATTACATAATAATAGAATGGCAAGAATAACAAAACATGCATAGCGTGAAGAAAGCGCATAAAGTTTATATAATGTGCCAAATAAACGCATTACATGCACAAATTATACTTAATTGCATAAAGTTTATACAATGTGACAAATAAAAGTATTACATGCACAAATTATATATGAAATTAAAATATATTATAACATGCATTTAGAATATTTGTATCGCAAACAGTACGTTATAAAACTAACAAGTAAAATCCATTTGACTAAAGACATGTTGTTCTTTATACATATATTGTACATATAACACATTCCTTGAAAATTATTTTTTTTTCTCTTGAGATATAAAATTAAATTTTGTTCCAATAATTCACAAATAGTTTTAATATAAGGTCAATAGTTTTTGACAAAAATATTACAGGCAAATAGTATATTGTGTTACAAGTGCGGAAAGTTGGCTATTGGTCACGAGTGCGGGTAGACGCACAAGCCGAAGGCGAGTGCGTATTTACCCGTACGAGTGGACATTAGCCAACTTCCGTACGTGCAACACATATTATTTTGTATTACATGTGCATTCAAAGTGGCACTTTGAGTACCTGATTTCTGTACCTGATTTACGCAGTAGACTGATATATGAATAGCAGGGATAAGTGCGTGTTGGGAAAGCGCGGAGTGGCGGTAGTTTGTTAGTTGTTTTTCGTGTGTGCTGCGAGATGGTGCTAAAACCCGTGGGCATCAAATTGTCCACGGCTTGGAAAGCTATTGTATACGGCTTTGAATGCATTGAACATATGTATGTAATATATTGTAGGTCGATGTTGGAAATTTGTTACTTTTGGCACAAAAATCGTGCATGGAAAGTGTCATTTTGTATACACGTGTAATACAAAACACTATAGTTCACGAATAGATTTTCAATAGTTTTCTAGTGATGTTACAATAAGTATACAGTATTCCAATATTTTTCAGTAATGTTTAAATACTATTTCTATATTACTCTCATTGTCAATAGTTCTCTAGAATTTTCTTTTAGAATTTTTTAATAATTTTTTGTATGGATTTTTTGTATAGCACAGGAAAAAGAAATATAAATAAATAATTTTTAAATCTTATTTCGCATTCAGGGCATCGTGTAATGTAGATAATGAATCTCATTTTGTGTGGAAAACGGAAAATGGATTATTAGAATATATTTTTATATCTCATTTTATATCTTAAAGAAAACGCTTTGAATTTCTTTTCGTAACAACTTTGAAACTGTTCAAAAATAAAATATTTTAAATTCAAAATAAAATATAACATATTTATACAGGGTGTTCAATAATTCGCGGACCACTTTTGTGGGCAGGTAGAGCACGTTAAACTAAATAGAAAAGTTTTATACCATTTTGTTAAATTTGCAATAATTATTGAGTTATTAATTAAAATATTTAACAAGGGGAGGTCGCGGTTGACTCTTCACGAATTTTGATCTCCTTTGGTGTGGTGAATGTACATCGAAAAAAAGTCGATCCGTGTTCGAGCTTTTCGTTCAATGCGCCTTCTAAAAAAATTTTTTTTTTCCTCGGATTTGGACAAATTGCCAGGTTCGTTATCAGGCTTAAAAAAAGATACACTTTCGATCTGTGCCGCTAGTCTAGTGGTAAAGCGCAAGAATAGTAATCCCGGGATTCCGCGTTTAGGACTTTGGGCTGCCATAATTTTTTTTTATTTTTTTACATATTTTTTTATTATTTTATAACATGTATTATTTATTATGATAAATAAATATTTGGCATATTAATAATGTTAGAATAGAATGTATATTCTAACATTATTAGTATGCCGAATATTTATTTATCATAATAAATAATACATGTTATATAAATATATATACAATAATAAAAAAAATATAAAAAATAAAAAAAAATTATGACAGCCCAAAGTCCTGAACCCGGGATTACTATTTTTGTGTTCTGCCACTGGACTAGCGGCACCGATCAGCGAAAGCGTATCTTTCTTGAAGCCTGATAACAAACCTGGCAATTTCTCCAAGTGCAAGGAAAAAAAAAATTTTTATTTAGAAGGCGCATTGGACGAAAAGCTCGAACACTCAATTTTTTTCGATCAATAGATTCACCACACCAAAGGAGATCAAAATCGGTGAAGAGTCAACCGCGACCTCCCCTTGTAAGCGAATAAACAGATAGAAAGCGGTAGGCCGGACTTGGTGGGCATGCCAGACGGCTTATTTGTTATATGTCACTGAGTCTCAAACGTATTATCTTACTTTTCGGCGCCGCTACATTGCTCGCCGTTCGCTGCGTGACGCCGCCTCTCGATCAGATAATGCTTCTTTCTACTTATTTGCTTAGATATTTTAATAAATAACTCGATAATTATTGCGAATATCGCAAAATAATACAGCACTTTTCTATTCAGTTTAACATGTTTTATCTGCCCATGAAAGGTGGGTCGCAAATTATTGGACACTATGTATAACATTTTTTAGGGTTGGGAAGTAACGAGTTACTTGTAACGAAGTTACAGTTACAGTTACTTTTTTTCGGTAACTGTAACTTAACTTCGTTACTTTTCTCCATCTGTAACTGTAACTGTAACTTAGTTACATTTTTTTTAGTAACTAGTAACTATTTTAACAGTTACTTTATTAATTACTTTTTTTGGAAACATTCGTTAAAAGTATCGTTTAAGTATGGTAGCCGTTATATTGTTAAATTAAATTTTGATAACAGGAGCATATATATATATATATATATATATATATAGATCTTCATATAATTTAACTTTTTACCTAAAATTTTCATTTTGTGTGCATAAAATAATACAACACATAATTACAATCGACCAATCACAGTCAAGTATTTAAAAAAATTCTTAAATGTAATAATTAATTGATTTGCTTGCGACTTTGCGATTACTATTTAGTAAGTTACCATATATAACTATTTTTACTGTTGTATATAAAGGTCATTCATACATTGATGGTAATCGCAAAGTCGCAAGCAAATCGATCAATATTACATTCAAGAATTTTTTTAAATACTTGACTGTAGTTGTGCATAATATGTAAGCTCCTTATATTTAAAATAATGTATAATTATTTTTAAAAAGTAATTGAAAAGTAACGACTCGTTACTTTTTGAGTAACTGTAACTGTAACGAGTTATTTTTTAAAATTGGTAACTTGTGTAGGCTTGCAGGGATAATAATATATGGTAAAAAAAACAGATGCTTTTTATTTAATAAAGAAAAGAACAAAAAAAGTGTATTGCACTGACTCTAGTACTCCAACAAGATCAATACAAAATTAATATAGAAATAAAAAATATTCGTAAGCGCAATTATAAACTCCCTATACGCTTTAACAAAATCTCTTACTAATAATCTCGATCGGAGCCCGCTCATTCGTCTCGCGATCTCAATTTTCCTCTCTTCTCGTAACGCTTGCTCTCACTCGACTCTCAGACTACGACTGTGTCCCTTATCGCTCTGCGAACCTTTACCTGCTCTCCTATCAATTTTTCGCAAGTCATTCTAATTCGGCAGCGCCCCTGCCTAATCGCTGATTTCGGATAACTATATCCGAGGAATCTTTCGAAGAATCGATAAAACCTTCCTGCCTTATCGATCTTTTAAAGTACAATTTCAGGATATCTCTAGTTGCCGCTTACAGTTTCGGCCATTCTGACACTTAATAGTTCGTCCCGAACTATTATTATTATATATATATATTTTTTTTCATTATATACATTCTTCGCTTTGTTCGGTCGCTTTAATCGCAATTTTCGCCTATCTTTATCCATGGTTTAATTTTGTCTGCCGACAGAATCGTATTGAGCGGCTTTTGCGTGAGATTAAAACCAGGGATATCGCATACTACAAATCGGTTGTTCCTCAGAATTTTTTTAATTTGATAGGGCCCTTTATATTTTGCCGCTAATTTCTGATTTGACCCAGGTTTGTGTTGTACAATCCTAATCATTACAAAATCTCCCTCCTTATATTTATTTGGTTTTTTGTGACTCGCATCATATCTAGCTTTATTATATTCTTGCACCGCTCGATTAACCAGTTTAGCAGTGTCTCTCAATTCTTCTCGTTCCTGCTCTATATTCCGGTCTATGTCCGCTAAATTATTAATAAATTCTCGGAGTTCTTTATCGGTGGTGTTTCGCTGATCGTATCCTAAAAGTAATTTACTCGGGGTAGTATTAATTGATTTATGAAAAGTATTATTTATTATAAATTGAGCTCGACCTAATCTATTAGCCCAGTCGGCCGGGTTATCAATTAATTTGGCTAAGGTGGATTTTAAGAATCTATTCACACGTTCTACCGCGCCATTCGCCCAGGGCGAAGCCACTGCCGTCATTGAATGTTTGATATTATTCTCGTTTATGAATTTTGCAAAACTATTCGCCGAAAAAGCTGTTCCTCTATCGCTAATTATTTTTTCCGGGGCGCCAAACAAATGTAATAGAGTCTGCAAGTGCAAGATGACTTGCTCAGATGTCGTCGACACACAAGGGAATAACCAAACGAACTTTGTATATGCATCGACAACTACTAAAATATACTTATATTTTTTCGAGGTTTCCTCTAATGGCCCAAAATGATCGAGGTGAAGCGTATGAAACGGTACGGGGGTTATCTCTACTAATTCCATTGATCCTTCGCGTTTCCCTGCAGCTAGCGAAATACTTAAACATTTAACGCAATTATCGATATATTGTCGCACCCTAATTTTCATTCCGGCAAACCAATAATTTTTTATTATTCCATGGATGGTTTTATCGATTCCAACATGCCCTAATTCGTCATGGTGAATTCGAATTATATTATTTACCATATTTTCCGGTATTACAAATAACTGGCGATCTTGATATTTTCTAAATATTAAACCATCAATTAATACAAAATATTTATTTTCTTTAAATTCTAGCTCTGTTTAAACTCTTTTAGTTTGATGTCCGCCAATTGTTTGTAGAGAACCTCATCTTCTATCGTAATATTATTTATTAACATTACTTGGCGACTTAAGCTGTCCACGTGTATCATACGGTTAGAGATACGATGTGTTAATTCAAATTGATAGTTTTGGAGAAATATGCTCCATCTTGCTATTCGCGGATTTATATTAATTTTCTTCATTGCAAGCACGAGAGAGTTGCAATCTGTGACTATTTTAAATTTAATTCCCTGCAGATACATGTGAAATCGCTCGACAGCTTTAACAATGGCTAATGTTTTGAGTTCGAAACTATGATAATTTTTTTCACTATCATTAGTCGCCTTGCTATAATACGCGATCGGTCCGAAACATCCATCACTTTGTTTCTGTAACAGAATTGCTCCTAAACCGTGGCTGCTCGCATCGGTATGCAGCTCTGTTTCGGCCAATGAATTATATACACGTAAGGTCGGCGGGGAGGTCAATTCTTGTTTCAGGCACTCGAATGCCTCTTTACATTGAGCATCGAATATATACGGGGTGTCTTTTCTGACTAGAGCATGTAACGGCCGCGTTTTTATTGCAAAATCTTTAATAAATTTCCTAAAGTAACTGCATAATCCAAGAAATCTTTGAATTTCTTTTACATTACGTGGCTGTGGATATTCTAGAATAGCTGAAATGTGCCTTTGGCATAACGTAATTCCGTTCTGTGAGACTAAATAACCCAAATACTCTATTTCGCGTTTAAGAAAAAAGCATTTAAATATATTCAACTCCAAACCATATTTTTTAAGGGTAATTAAAACTTCCTGCAAAATAGTTAAATTTTCTTCGGCAGAATCGGTGCCTATCAATAAATCATCTATATAGACTAAAATTTTTCCCGCTCGAATCATGTCTTGAAATATATGTAAAATTCGTTTTTGAAACTCTGCGGGTGCCTCTGAATATCCAAACGGTAATTTTATATATTCGTACTGTCCGTTATGCGTCGCGAAAGCAAAATATTTGGTCGAGTCGGCGTGTATCGGAATCTGATGGAAACCGTCCTTCAGGTCTAATTTTGAAAAATATTTCTTACCGTACAAAGAGTCTAACTGATCGTCAATAATTGGGAATGGATATTTTTGTTGGTGAATTCTCTGATTTAGAGGTCGGAGATCCACGCACATACGTTTTTTCCCATCTCGTTTCGGAATTAATAAAACCCGCGCGCAATAAGGTGATATACTCGGCTTGATTATTTTTCGATTTAATAAATCGTCGATTATATTGTCTAGATCTTGTTTTTCATTGACCGACATTCGACGCGGCGCGTAACGAAATAATGAATCATCTTTCAAATAAACTTTAGCACAAAAATCATCTTTTACCATTTCCACCTCTAGATTATCCACATAACTAAAAATATTAAACAATCTTTCTTTTATTGCATGAGGTAAGTCCGCATCTAATTTTTCATTTATCTCATCTTGTACACAGCGCTTCTCAGTAACATCAATCGCAAAAATTGAATGTACACATTCTTCCTTATTGATCTCAAAAGTATAGCTTCCATTTCGATAAATTAACGTTAGATCAACCTTTTGGAAAAATTGTCTACCTAAAAGCAAATCGTATTTCATCGTTCCGTCCTCTACTACCAAAAAATCTAAATTAAACCAATTTTCCAGACCGTTTAATTTTATTTTATCGAAACTTTTTCCCAGTACTTTAATTAATGAGTCATTAACTCCTTTAAGTTTTACATTTTGATTCACCGTATTTAACGCTTTCAATCCGTACAGTTTTTTAAACATTGATTCTCGCATTAAGTTCACGTAACTTCCCGTGTCTATTAGCGCATTTGTTTCTGCATTCGAAAAAAAACTGATTACCTCGGTACAGGCGTTGTCCTTTGCATTTGACGGAAATTCACTCACATAAATAGTAGTAGCTGAAGACCCTGGCACCACGTCTGACGCCTGATCCTCTTCTTCTCTCCCGCTCTCCTGCTGGTCGATCACGTGACTCGTTCGTGTTTTCATCGTCGCCGACCTTTTCGGGCATCCTGGGCTGATGTGACCTTCTTCCCCACAGGTGAAACAGGCTTTTTTACTGTACAGTCCTTGGCAAAGTGTCCTGGCTGTTTGCAATTAAAACAATTTTTTGACGAATTGTCTGTTGAGTCAGCGTTTTTCTTCCACTGACGATGTCCTCCCAAGTGACCTCCAGATCGAGCGTTGAAAGGTGCTCTAGTTAGCGTCGAATCCTCCGTGATTCTTCTAACGTGATCTATGAAATCCGGCACGTTGGTTACCCAGGTGCTTAGCACAAGCTTTCTGGTTGTCGGATCCTTCACTCCGTCTGCCAACAGCTCTATTTTCTCTTTCTCTGATAACGAAAGATGCTGCATCAGATTTAGTTTTTCCTCCGCATAGTCTACGAATTTTTGCTTGTACATGTTCCACGTCTTTTGTCCTATTTTCGCAAGGGTTGCTGTGTAGGATTCCTTGACTTCAAAATGTCTACGGATTTGAAATTTGAAATCTTCCCACGTTGCCACTGACTCCATTGCTTGTCGATTGTACCATTCGTAAGCACGATTTTTTAATTGAGAAACCGCTGCAAGCACGATAACGTCGTCTGTTAGCCTGTACATTCTAGCCGCACACATTATCCTGTCTAGCCACTTGACTATATTTTCATCGTCTTTTCCCGAGAATGTGGGAATCAGCTTCGTTGCAAATTTAATTTGCTGCTAATTGATTGCCGACACATTAACTTCCGTTGAAGAGCCACTCTCTCTTAAAACGGCAGGCGAACCTCTCGTTTCCTCCGACGCTTGCTGTCTCTCTTCCATGATCTGCACTACTGCTTGCACTACCTCTTGAATATTTATTGGGGAATACCCTGTGATTGGTGCACTCACCGACGGCCTTATTATATTTGAACTTGCCTGCGAGCTTCCGCTCCTCATCATTGACAGTCCCGCAGTCGGCTGCTCTTCTATTCTTACGCCCGTCGCTTTTCCGTGTTGATCCAGAAGATTCGGCGTACCTTCTCCTCTCTCACTTCCGGTTTCTGATAGCTGGTCCATGTCTTGGGCTGACGGCCACCCGTATCGTATACAATGGTCTAAGATTCTATCGAGAATAGCCAAACGCTTCCCACTTATATTCACCTTTAATCGGGCACCTAACGAGCGCAGTTGATTTATCGTTAATTGTTCTATATATGCGCGATCCATCAAAGACTTCCCGTACTGTTAACAGCCGGTCCCTTTGCCACGTGGCCACTCTCCTTTCGCCACGTCAGCGTCGCTCTCTCACTATCGCGCTCTCTTTCTAATACTCTGCTCTTCGCTAATTTTTTAACAAAAGTCTTATCCCACTTCTGATATGATATATATATATTATATCCCAGCTCAGCTGTAGGCTTGCAGGGATAATAATATATGGTAAAAAAAAACAGATTCTTTTTATTTAATAAAGAAAAGAACAAAAAAAGTTTATTGCACTGACTCTAGTACTCCAACAAGATCAATACAAAATTAATATAGAAATAAAAAATATTCGTAAGCGCAATTATAAACTCCCTATACGCTTTAACAAAATCTCTTACTAATAATCTCGATCGGAGCCCGCTCATTCGTCTCGCGATCTCAATTTTCCTCTCTTCTCGTAACGCTTGCTCTCACTCGACTCTCAGACTACGACTGTGTCCCTTATCGCTCTGCGAACCTTTACCTGCTCTCCTATCAATTTTTCGCAAGTCATTCTAATTCGGCAGCGCCCCTGCCTAATCGCTGATTTCGGATAACTATATCCGAGGAATCTTTCGAAGAATCGATAAAACCTTCCTGCCTTATCGATCTTTTAAAGTACAATTTCAGGATATCTCTAGTTGCCGCTTACACTTGTAACTGTAACTAGTTACTGTTTCAATAAGATAACTGTAACTGTAACTAGTTATTTTTACAAAGTAACTTTCCCAACCCTGACATTTTTTATTAATATAATGCAAATTAACTAATAAAATTTTCAAAATAGTGTATGTTTAAGGTATAAATACTAATAAATGTGTATGTGTAAAGTGTAAATGCTAATAAACTATAAATATTAATAAGCTTAAAAACCTTGACTTTTTATTTATCAAAATAGAATATGCAAAATAAAATAGATTATTCATTCAATTTGAATTAACACATTGCATGTGGTATCAAAGTTTAACGGATATTATATGAATTTTGAATTTAAATAGGTCAAAATAGATATAATGCGACACAAATATTTTAATACTACGAAGCAGCTTCTATTGTATTGCAAGAAAATGTATTTAAATAAATGTAGGATTTAAATAAATCAAAGTTCAACGGATATTATTAGAATTTTAAATTTAAATAGGTCAAAATAAATATAATGCGACACAAATATTTTAATGCTGCAAAGAAGCTTCTATTGTATTGCAAGAAAATGTATTTAAATAAATGTAAGACTATATTTCCATAAAATAACTTACCTTTTTAAAAAAAGGTAAAAAAGCGCCAAGTAAAAATATTATGATAAAAAAAACAATGTTATTTTTTAATTACTAAGAAATTGTCCCACAAGAAATTGTTCTACAAAATTCAGTTATATAAAAAATTCTATAAAATAATTATGACATCAAAAAGCTGCGCCAAATAAATAAAAATTAAAGTATATAAATAAAATCAGATAAGAAATATATATCGGCTCTCAATATTATTAATAATAATAATACATGAATTTTAAATCGGCCAATAGAGCCCAAGCGCGAAAAATTAATTCTTCGGAACTATATCTCTTGGTTTGAGATTACTCAGTTCCATATATAAATTAATCTTGAACTTACATATGGAGAAAGATAAACGAGAAAAATATAGGTCCGAAAAGTCGCTGAAGCGGGAATCGAACCCGCGTCTTTCACTTTCCGGGCGACTGTTCTTACCAACTAAGCTATTCAGACCCTTTCGATCCTATATTTTTCATTTGCCTTTTTAGTAGATGTTAGTAAATAACGCTTGGGCTTTATTGGCTGATTTTAAATTTATGTATTATTATTATTAATAATATTGAGAGCCGACATATATTTCTTATCTGATTTTATTTACGCCTGGACCTAATCATGGCGTTATTTACTAACATCTACTAAAAAGGCAAATGAAAAATATAGGATCGAAAGGGTCTGAATAGCTTAGTTGGTAAGAGCAGTTGCTCGGAAAGTGAAAGACGCGGATTCGATTCCTGCTTCAGGGACTATTCGGACCTATATTTTTTTCGCCTATTTTTCTCCATATGTAAGTTTGAGATTAATTTATATATGGAACTTAGTAATCTCAAACCAAGAGATACAGTTCCGAAAAATTAATTTTTCGCGCTTGGGCTCTATTGGCCGATTCAAAATTCCTGTATTATATAAATAAAGTTTTATTATTTTAAATATTTAAAAAAGCTACTCAGCCATATATTTTGTATTACTTTTGCAGATTCTAATTTTGCAGATCTAATCTAGTCAAAACGATTTAGATCTTGTATTAAAAATTGATGTCATTTTAATGTCTCGAGCCGGGCCAAATTTTTCGACTTTTAATCCTTTTAATATCAGGACTAAATCGTTTTGACTATGCATCCTTCAAAATACAAAAGTGATTCTATATATCAAATCAAATAATAATTTGCAAAATTGATACAAGTTTATATTTGGTTGACAAGGAACGTTCGGTAAGTTGAAAATTTTAAAAATTTGAAACTCAGCACAATTTTAGGGTAATAGGTCTAATAACGAAACCATTTTTGTTACTGCTAAAAATAGGTTTAGGGGTGCAACCAATCGTCGAAAAATCTGTTTTTACATTCCGAAGCAAATATCGTCGAGACGAATAGAAATATAAAAGATTTTAATGTTATACAAAAGTTTGGCTTCAAATGTACTTTACAATGGCGCATTTGGATTTTTAAAAAATGATATAATTTTTCAAACTACCCTTTCCCACTCAATATTTTTTTATATTTTGAGAAAATTTTAAAATTATATATATTTTAAAGCTTATGTATTACGCCAAATTCAACTATATATGTATAAATATAATAAAGTTATGTTGCGGAAATTAGTTCTTGAGAAATAAAATAAAGACGAAATACGAAAGAGAAAAAAGTCTGTTACTGCTTGATTCGTGGACAGGACATTATTTGGAACAATTAAAAGAATTTATTCTGACGAACAAAACAGTAAATATTTTAACAATACCAAAAAAAAAAAAATAGTATTGTATAACTTTTAAGTGTTTTCGGTTTAAGACTTTGGAAAAATTTTGTTTGATGTTTTTCTGAAAAAAGGTAAGAAAGGCGCCCAGTTAACGGCATGCCAGTAACAAAAAATTACCCATGCAAAACTCATATAGAATTCTATGAAAAATTAATCATTGCAAATCTAAAATCGCAAGAAAGGCGTAAAGAGCCATACGCGGATGTTGCTGCGTACATTTTCAACGAAACTAAGTTTTCGTTGGAAATAAACCGTGCACAAGGCACGTATTATTCTCGATGTACTACTAAGACTTAAAATTTTTGAAATAATCTCATACTTGAGATTTAATTTCAAATACCCCCTAACCCCCCTACGGAAATAAATAAATAATTGCGAGAGAAAAATCTAGATCCAAAAGTCGCTGAATCGGGAATCGAACCCGAGATCTTTCGCTTGCCGGGCGACTGCTCTTCCAACTGAGCTATTCAGACTCTTCGATTTTATACCTTTCTCTGCTTATACTCTAAATGATGCCTATTTGCCGGCGTGTTTACTACCAAGACCTAAAAATTTTAAGTCTTGGTAATACACCGAGAATAATACGTGCCTTGTACACGATTTATTTCCAACGAAAACTTAGTTTTGTTGAAAATGTACGCAGCAACATCCGCGTATGGCTCTTTACGCTTTTCTTGCGATTTTAGATTTATATTTAATAAATTACAGAGCCGTAATTTAATCTTAGTTGTTAATCATTGCAAACTCATGTAGAACTCTATGAAAACTTAATCATTGCAAACCCATGTAGAATTCTATACAAAATAAATCATTGTAAACTTATGTAAAGAATTATATGAAAAATTATCCATTGTAAACCCATGTAGAATCTTACTACAAAAGTAATGACATAAAAAAATTGCACTAAGTGAAAGTAGAAGTGATACTTGTACCAGTGGAAAATTAAAATTGCAAACATATATAGAGTCGTACAATGAACTAGTAAAAATTTAAAATTGCGCAAATAAATAAAAATTTTTACAAAAAGTTAAAATTTGAAAATTTATGCAAATTTATAATTAATATAAAATAAAAAAATAAAACAAATGATGTGGCTAGAAAAAAATAAAATTTTAGTTAAAAAAACTTGGCGCTCTGCTAAATAATATTCTAATGATATTAAAATTTAATTATTTGTTACTTTAAAACTTATTGCAATTAAAATATATTTTAATATATAACGATAAAATTAATGAAGTCGCCAGTGATGAGTAAAATCATACAAATTTATTGAAATTTTGACCTAACTGGCCAGTACAATTTAATTACAGAAAACCTATTTTTTCTGGTAGATATCTAAATTTCCTTTTTAACCACCCCCTTCAGTACAAAATCAACACAATTAGAAGTTTAGTCGACAAAGCTTTATTACTCTCAAATGAATGCTTTCACACTAATAATCAGAATTATTACGGATATTTTGGTCAACAATTGCTTCCCGAAACCTTTCATTGAACTACATATTGAGAAGAGAATGAAAACTAAAACACCGTAGAGAATATTTGATGGTTAATGACAATAGATGTAAAAAGTTTAATACATCATTGTTACCGATACCTTATATAAAAAACTTGAGCGAAAATCTGAGTATTGCGTTAAAAAAATGTGGCCTCGACATTGTTTATACTATCCCGAAAAAATTAAATAGATTAATCAAGAGAGGTAAAGATAAGATCAATCATATGAAAAGAACTGACGTGTATCTGATAAAATGTAACGATTGCAATGTAACATATACAGGGCAAACAAAAAGACAATTAGCTACACGCGTAAACGAACATTGTAGAAATATTAAACAACATCGTAGCAATTTTAACGTAATTAGCAAACATCGAAAAAAATATGACCATGATTTTAAGTGAATGGAACCTAGGATTTTGCATTGCGAAAAACATAGAAAGAAGAGAGAATTAGCGGAGATGTTTTTTATTAAATAATATAAGAATAACATTAATTTGCAAAAGGACACAGAAAATCTAAATCCGATTTATAAGTTGATCAACAGTATATGATTGTCTATTTATTTATTTATTTATTTCGTTGTATTGTCAAACTTTGATATTATTGTTTTTAACGTTTGACTTAAATTGATTTATTTGTCTCCGGTTTAACATTAGTAATTTTACTGCTGTCGAATCAACATCTTGAAAGGTACATTACATTTTTTTATATTATTTTAAATTTCTTTGTTAACAATTTTGTAAATTATTGTTTCATATCTTAATCATTGTATATTTTTATTGTGCAGTTACACTTGAAAAGGACCCGTACCTAAGGGTCGAAACGTAGTGTTTCTAATTGAATTGTATTGGCCAGTTAGGTCAAAATTTCAATAAATTTGTATGATTTTAATATATATTGCAATTTTAATTTTCCACTGGTACAAGTTTCTACTTTCACTTGGCACAATTTTTTTTATATTATTACTTTTGTAGTAAAATTCTACATGGGTTTAAATATTTTTGTTTTCTTGTTTTTAAAATATTAAGCAATATTATTTAATATATTTTTATTTAAAAAGCACTTTATTATTTATTTTTGTTAAAAAAATTGGAAAAAACAAAAACTTTAAAACATAATGTTGCGCCCCCGTGTTACGCCCCTGGATCTACATCTTTGTATCGGGTGATACTTTTCGCGGGATCAACTCTTTACGCTTCCGGGAGATCGTCGTCAAGGGAGTTGTTGTTAAACAACTAAGGGTCTTCTTCTGTTTTCGGGAGACATGACAGTTTTGGTCTAGCGGTCGCATCGTGCGGACGTTTTCCGAGACCGGAGCTTCTTTGCATTACGAATGCACTATTTGTTATATTTCATTGGTTTCGTGTATTGGTTCCTCATATTAAAGTTCATTTCCCTATCATGCGAGTGTCTTTATTTCGCGCGCGAGTGAGAGTGACTGTGTGTGAGTGACTGAGCGAGAGGCGTCCCGAGGACGCAACATTTTGGGGGCTCGTCCGGGATCAAAACCGAAAGAATCGCATCTTCCTGAGAGAACGCCAAAATGACGACTCAACATTCGCCGAAAGCGACGCGTTCCCGAACAACGATGAAGGAGATAGACGAGACGGATGCGTTGCAGACCGCACTGCGAGAACTACGAGAAATGCGGGCCGAACGAGAACATCAGCAAGCTCGCTTTGAGACTCTTCTCCGAGAGAAGGACGAACAGCTGCACCAGCTCGAATTGAGGATCTCCTCGCAGCAAACTAACCAGCTAAGTCCTTCTAATATAAGAGCTTCTGGGGATACACGACTGAATTTAGCTTGCGCGAGTACCGCGAGTGCCGCGATAGCCGCGAGTGCCGTGATAAACGCGGGCGAGACGACCGGTGACTTTCGTGCGAAAACGGGCTTAAAACTGAAGCCCGATACATTCGATGGAAGGGTTCCGCTGCGGGAGTTCCTCTCCCAATTTCTTTTGATAGCCGTCGCGAATAATTGGGATGAGAAAGCAAAAATGATTACTCTCGCTGCAAATTTAAGGGGAAAAGCTCGGTCCGTTTTAGAAAATGTTGAGAATTTTGAAGAATTAACATTCGCGGAATTAAAATCAAAATTAGAGTTGCTTTTTGAAGACGGAAACTTGACGCAAAATTATTACTATCTTTTTACGACACGGAAACAAAAATATGGAGAGGATTTCGCTTCCTTTGGAGCCGAACTTGAGAGACTGTCGCGTCTGGCTTACCCCGAATGTCCATATGCGGTCCGCGATAAAATAGCATGCGCGCAATTTGTCTCGGCATTAATAGACGGGTTTGTCAAAAGAACCCTTCAACTGGAGGGAATTACATCCTTACATTTGGCTATAGAAAGAGCTAAGGCCATAAAAATAATTTAGGGGGATAGTTTTGATAGAAAAAGAGACAATTTTAGTAATAAAGGAAATTACGGCAAAATAAGTCAAAATTATCAAAAGGGAGAGAGGAGCGACGCGCGAACCGATTCCGAAAAAAAGAAAAGCGAACGGTTTGACTCGAAAGGGAAAGCGCAAGCGAACAACTTTTCGGCCAAAGAGAAAGAATGTTGGTCTTGCGGGAAGATTGGGCATTTGCGTTTTCAATGTCCTGAGGCGAAAGAAAACTAGAGGTAGTTGAATTTTTCGGGGAAAATTCAATTCTTACAGAAAACGCCCCGACGTCCAATTTTGTTGATCTCATTGATTGTAGTGTTAGAAGGACCTTTCTCTATTGTAAAGAAATTCAACGATGTGGTGTACTGCATTCAGAAGACACCCAGACATCGGAAGAAAGTAGTGCATGCAGATAGATTAGCTCCATTTTTAGATAGAAATATTGATTGTTAATTAGAAATAGTACAAAACTCAAATAAAGATTGCTAGGAATTGGAGAGTTGTGTTTGTGTGTATATTTGTAAGTGCATTTTTTTAATTGGTGAATTTATTCTGCGTAAGGAATGTTTTCTTTTCTAGTTGGAAATTTTTAAGAAGAGGCTTGCCTGAGTTTTTGTTACAAGAGAATTCTCTGAGGAAGTTCCTGCGACCATTACTCATCGAGGGCAACTGGCTCCTTTCAATTGAGAAGACCGTCTCATCTTCAGAAGATTGGTCATTTGGTTCATCACGTTGAAGACTGTCCCTCTCGTGGTTTTTGATCCGTGGTTTTCCCACGAGACTGAGGGCAAATGCCGGGACAGAGACTTAGGGTGTTCACGAGGAACGTTGGGTCCACGGAAGATATTCTCCCCCTTTGTCTGAAGATTCATGGACCATTTCGTTATCCTTCCGGGAGACGGCGTATATAGTGAAACCGCGAAGACAGCAGGGATATCTTCTATCAACTCGACTGTTATAGGAAAAATCTGGCCAATTTTTCTTCAAAAAAACAGTTCGAGTACGGAGAGGAGGAGGGCGAAGCTCGGTAACCTGTAGCAGCAGCTAAGGGAGAGCAGGATTCGTCCGGACAGTGTAGACGCGAAAGGAGAGGGACCAGGCGTTTCGTTCGGTAACCTGTAGCAGCAGCTAAGGGAGAGCGGAGTATCGTTGGTGCCCTGATAGCAGCGTCAGAGTCCTAGGTCTTCAATCTCCGTGAGAATTGTCGGGACGACAATTTTGAAGAAGGGGGGCAGTGTTGCGCCCCCGTGTTACGCCCCTGGATCTACATCTTTGTATCGGGTGATACTTTTCGCGGGATCAACTCTTTACGCTTCCGGGAGATCGTCGTCAAGGGAGTTGTTGTTAAACAACTAAGGGTCTTCTTCTGTTTTCGGGAGACATGACAGTTTTGGTCTAGCGGTCGCATCGTGCGGACGTTTTCCGAGACCGGAGCTTCTTTGCATTACGAATGCACTATTTGTTATATTTCATTGGTTTCGTGTATTGGTTCCTCATATTAAAGTTCATTTCCCTATCATGCGAGTGTCTTTATTTCGCGCGCGAGTGAGAGTGACTGTGTGTGAGTGACTGAGCGAGAGGCGTCCCGAGGACGCAACAATAATTTAATAAATAAAAATTATAAAATCAACTTACAGAGAATTACAGACGTTACAGCTAAATTTTTGAAAACTTTCTTTTTCTTTGCCCCTTTCCATGAGTAAGACATACCGACTTCGTAGGTAAAAATGCGATACATAATTCTTTGAACGATTTCTTTAACGGTACATCCTTCAATGCGACTTAACTTTTGAGACTAAAACAATAAGATCATTATATTTATTTATATTTTAAATATAATAATATAATATAAAAATATAAAATACAAATATTAAATATAAAATATAATATAATTTTTACCGATCTTTTTATAAATCTTGAAATTATATATATAAAATATATATATATATATATATATATATATATGTAAATATATATGTAGTCTTTATAAAATATTTAAATATAATAATATAAGATACAATTATACACACATATAATCAAGTTAAAATATTCTTTTTACTAAATTGAGTATAAATTATCTTATTAAAATATATATATACATATAATTTGTCATACTATTTATACTTTATTTACAATAGTAGAAAGAATATTTTAATTTCTCTTACCAAAATTGTTTTATTATTTTCAGATGTCATTAACCAGTTCTCCAATTCAGCCAAAGAATTATCATTTACAGGAAATGATTGCATAATTTCGGGAATTTGATTACATACAACATTTTGTACTAGATCTGCTTTATTTTTTAGTAGAACATTAATACCTTCGAAAATATCATCCATTTTCAAACTGAGAATGTATAATTCTCTACAAATCCGTTTTCCAAATTCTAAAATGTAAATAATTAATTATAAATTATTGTTTAGTAATATTTTTTTTTAATATTTTATTTACATATATATACCATTTTTTTAAATTTTTAAATTGTATTTATTTTATTACAATATATACGTATATCTTATGTAATAAATTATAATATATTATATTATACGAACTATCTTTCTTACCAGAATTTAATTCCAAAGCCGGGTTTTTATGATATGACTCAACAATATTAGAAATAGAAGTACTAGTACCAGAATTAGAAATAGTATCAACAGTAACTTTGAACTTATGAGTGTTATTTTCTATTTGATTTTTCTTTCCTAGAAAAAATATAAATTAAATATATATCTTTTTACATATAATTATATTCTCTTTTCTACATTAATAGCTGTTACAAATTTTAAGTAAGTACTGGTTTAAAGCTATATCAAGAAAAAGTGCAATTAAAATCTTAAATTTTTCTTATTTGTTTTTTATATGTTTTCTTATATTTCTGTATTTTTTAATATTAATTATTTTTATTATAAATATTTTTTACAAAATATAATCTTAATGAATTTTTTATTACATAATTATAATATCTTATACCAACATCATATTTTTTACTTACTATTGTTTGAGTCAATTTGTTCGTTAAAATTTGGAACGTCAGGATGTAGTGCATCATCATCTGATGATGATCTATCTATTTCAGAGAAGGACGATTCACTTTCAGATTTGTTATTGCGTTTTTTAGTTTTTGTATTACGTTTTCTTTTCTCTTTCAACTCTTCATTATTAGAAGTAAGAATGTTTGTACTTTTGGTTTTGTTTGCCTTTTGATGCGCTTTTTTATAAGTGTCTGCAAAATAATAATTATTTAAATTAGTATTAATTAAAATTAAAGTAAAAACTAAGTATATAAATATATAAGTCGATTAAAATTTGATTAAAAAAATGAAAAATAAATACGTAGTTGTATTTTTAATTAAAAAGTAAATTATCTTAATAAATAATATATATATGACTATTACTTATGTAATATAATTGCTATACATATATAAATATATACAAAAAATTTATAAAATATATATTTGTTACACAAATACACAATATAGTGTGTGTGTGTGTGTGTGTGTGTGTGTGTGTGTGTGTGTGTCTGTGTCTGACAATTTATATATACTTTACCATAAGTGCCCAAACTACTCGCTTATATTATTAATCGCTTATTGTACGAGAAAATGTGATCTCGTATGCGTGATGCGAGTATTTTGACGTCCGTAATTCTCTTAATTGTATTGTCTCGCCAAACTGTGATGTGACGGGGAAATCCACGTAACATATGCAATCAAATTTAATTCTCAAGATCGAGATTTATTGTTGCGGTGCCGAGTAGATCGATGTACAATGTTCGTTCGTTCGCTCGCCGGTTGTTGTAAAGGTCTTACTTGTTATTCGCGCGACTGTTGTAACAGAAGTATATCACGGACACATTGATGGAAACCGTCGAGGCTCATTTCCCCACTCGTCCGTGTTTTCGGAATACGCCGAATTTCACCGAGATGATACGAGAACGAAAACAGTGATATCACCGCGATCGGTGTCCGGCGTGAATCATATAGGTCGTATATCGAACACTTATATTATATTAGATATTATTAAAGTTATGTTGAGCAATATTACTTTCCTCAAGCACGCGATGTACATATAACTTGCTGTAAAGGCTGAGCTGATTTACGAACTTTCTTCTTTAATTGTTGCATATAATTTTCAAAAGGAAAAGCGCTAAAATTGTCAAGTGAACCATATAATTTTACACAGTTGCTTAAATGCAAAAAGTTATGTATGTTGTGTGATACAAAATCCGGACCGTAAATTTGAATAGACTGACAGACAAAGTGTTTCATCAAACTGTGAGCATATATTACATAATCTTCATTTCTCGAATAACATTGACTTATCATTATAGAACTAGCAAGACTTAATGTTATGAAATTATTATAAATTTTAGATGATAAGACCTTTTTCAAAACTATAGGACCAGAATAGAGCAAAAAAAATCTATATTCCGTGGCTTTATATCTCTTACACTCAATTATAGAACGTGTTTTTCTAAAAAAAACTCATAAGGAACGTATTGCTTTAATTTTAGAAGATTTTCTGAAATTTTATTTACATCGCGAGCTCGTAATTTATGGGGTGGTTTACCATAAATCCAGTTACCGTTTATGACTTTTCATACCACCTAATAAAAGATTATGCATGTAATCTATTGGTACATTATCTATCATGTTAAAGTTAGGTATATCTAATAGTATACTTTTGCCAATATGATGTTCCGGTTGAGCAGTAGTTCTAAATGTATGATCAGTTCTTTTGCAAAAACGTTCTGTCTCCGTAATACATGATTAAACATTTCACCCTCTTCTTCACATTTTGTGCATGAAAAATGGCCTGTATGACCTTTAATAAATAAAGCAAATGATTTAGCTGGAGAATCACAAATTAACATTAAAATTCTGAATTTGTATCAAAAAGAATTTATTAATATGCCATTAGTTGTTAGATGAATACATTTATTTACAAAATCTTTAAAAAAATTATTAGCAGATTTTGGTTTTTCCGAACCATGATATAAAGCAACTAAAAATATGTGGTTTATAAGAACTTTTATTGATTTGATTGAGCATAAAATAGGCCAAAACGAACTATTCGAACTTTTGCTTAACGGTAAACCATCAGTATTGACAGCTAATAAAAACTCTTCATCTCGTTCTAAGTTGATTTTATGATTTATACAAAATAAATTTATCGTTTTTTCTATACCAAAATAAAAATATGTCCCGGAACCTAAAGGTGTTACAATTATTTTACTAGGTGTTTTTAGTACTATTCTTGCATCTTTTGGAATATTGCTACATCCCGGTATTTCTCGTATTATAGGAAGTAAATTTCCTAACGCCGATATTGTTATATTATCTTTTACAGCCCATACAGCTAATTTTGAGGTTAACGATATATTATTTTCATTATTATTGCACTCAATATTATTCGGTAATTCTTCGACATCATTATTAAATAACTCATTATTTGGAACATTGACATTTATATCATTATTACAACATGAATTTATAGGCAATATTAAACTATCTACTAACTCATTGTTGTATGGAATATTGACATTTACATTATTATTACAGCATGAATTTGTAGGCAATATTAAACTATCAGTAGCAATATTATTATCAATTACAATTTCTGTGATGTTATTGATATGTGTATTAAAAAATACAGAATTATTATTAATGAGTTCTAAAGATCGATTTAGTTTATTTTTAAGATTTCTATTAAATTTAATTTTATCTTTAAACCTTAACTTATCCATAGTCAAAGCTAGAGGTTAGACTAACACTGAACACAATAAAAAAGAGTGAAAGTTATAAATATGTGTATTTTATTAATATGATTGTACTTACTTTAAAAAAGTTTTGTCTAATACTTGAAAAAACTATGCACACAATTATGCAATATGGAGAAGTCAGCTCAGAGGAGATATCAGCTTTTCTCTCAGCTCTTCAGAGGAGATATCTCTTCAAAAAGATACACCAGCTCACAAAACTTTAGGCGCGAAAGAATATCAGTATTACAATCACACAGCAACAGTACTTCTTGAAACAATTGCTCGTGCTCGCTGCCGGAAATGTGGTAACGTGCACAGGCCTGATCGCGTACATGTGCTGCGCAGAGCGGTTCAAACAATCGCGTGTCGCGATATGCGAGAAAGACTCTCTGTCTGCCAAAACGCACACACATGACTAGACATGTTGAACACGTGATCAACAGACACGTATCAATTCGTATATATCTCTGGTACTAATAGGGCTCAACGCAACAGAAAAATTATTAGAAATAAAAATAATTATTAAACAAGAAAGAAAGTAAAAGACTTTCTTTTCTCTCTTACTAATTTATAATATGTATTTTTACCCTTTATATTTTTCTATTTTGTGCGTAAGGCCTAACACAATACAAAAATATTATATATATATGTATATATATATATATATATATATATTCAGCATTGCCGACAGCACCATGTTGATAATCCCTGAACAGGGCCCAGGACTTATAATTTTGCAATTTTTTTGAATAAAATAATTTATTCATGAAACTAACAAAATTATAACAAGAATATGTAATAAGAATATTTTTAAATTGATCTGTGTATTGGTTTAATTTATCGTCATCGAAGAGGAAAGAAGGAAAATCTCCGATTACGTTTCCAGAAGTTTATATTTTAATTTTACCAGGATTTGGTTTAATCTCCCATATTATTATAAATGAAAGAGGAAAAAAAGAAACTTTTGGATTTTTAGGAATAATTTATGCATTAATAGCTATTGGATTTTTAGGATTTGTTGTATGAGCTCATCATATATTTACTATTGGATTAGATGTAGATACACGAGCTTACTTCACTTCAGCCACTATAATTATTGCTATTTCTACTGGAATTAAAATTTTTAGTTGAATTACTACTCTTCATGGAACTAAAATCAATAATAATTCTTCTCTCTGATGGGCTATAGGATTTATTTTTTTATTCGCTATAGGAGGTTTAACTGGAGTAATATTATCTAACTCATCAATTGATATTATTCTTCATGATACATATTATGTTGTAGCACATTTTCATTATGTTATATCTATAGGAGCTGTATTTGCAATCATTGCAAGATTCATCCACTGATATCCATTAATAACTGGATTTTCTTTAAACAATTATTATTTAAATATTCAATTTATTTATTATGACCTTAACCGTCTATGAGTACGCTCATAATATAAATTTACCATGTAAAACAGCCCAGAAGAACATAAACCATGAGAAATTATTATAATATATGCTCTAATAAATCCCAATTTTATTAATGTTAACATAGAACATATTAATATATTTATATGAACGACTGATGAATAAGCAACTAATCTTTTTATATCAATCTGAACTAAACAAATTAAAGAAACTAAAATTGATCCGACAATACAAATTCTAAAAATAATATAACTAAATTTAAGACTTCTTTTTATAAATATTTCTATAAACCGAATCAACCCATATCTTCCTAATTTTAATAAAATAGCAGCTAAAATTATTGATCCATAAACTGGTGCCTCCACATGAGCCTTTGGTAATCAAACATGAAATATAAATAATATAAGTATGCTGTCTTCTAAGCTGGGCAATAGAGCCAAGGAAACGAAACGAAAAATTAATTAAACGGAACTGTATCTCAATTTGAGATCCCAAAGTTCCACATATAAATTAATTTCGAAACTTACATATGGAGAAATAAGCGAGAAAAATATAGGTCCGAAAAGTCGCTGAAGCGGGAATCGAACCCGCGTCTTTCACTTTCCGGGCGACTGCTCTTACCAACTAAGCTATTCAGACCCTTTCGATCCTATATTTTTCATTTGCCTGTTTAGTAGATGTTAGTAAATACCGCCGTGATTAGCCCAAGGCGCGAATAAACTCAGAAATAAATATTTTTATCGGCTCTCAATATAAATAATATAAGTATGCTGTCTTCTAAGCTGGGCAATAGAGCCAAGGAAACGAAACGAAAAATTAATTAAACGGAACTGTATCTCAATTTGAGATCCCAAAGTTCCACATATAAATTAATTTCGAAACTTACATATGGAGAAATAAGCGAGAAAAATATAGGTCCGAAAAGTCGCTGAAGCGGGAATCGAACCCGCGTCTTTCACTTTCCGGGCGACTGCTCTTACCAACTAAGCTATTCAGACGTTTCCTTGGCTTTATTGCCCAGCTTAGAAGACAGCATACTTATATTATTTATATTGAGAGCCGATAAAAATATTTATTTCTGAATGAAATATAAATATTGGTATTTTAATATAAAATGCCAAAAATATAATTAAATAATCCCAAAATCCCATGATATAATTTCTTAATAAATTTATATTTAATATTCTAAAATCTAATCTATTATTAAACTTATATAATTTTAAAATATAAATAAATAATGGCAAAGAAATAAATATTGTATGTATAATTAAATAATATGATGCACTTAATCGTTCATAATTTATACCTCAATAAATAATTATAATAAAAGTAGGAATTAATCTTAATTCAAATATTAAATAAAATATAATTAAATTTAATGAAGAAAAAAAAATTTTAAAATCATAAACATAACTAAAAATACTATTAATTTTTCTTTATAATTTTCTCTTTGTCTATCCTTTTGAATTGTAAAAAATATTAATCCTATAATTCAAATTCTTAATATTAATAAAAAAAATGAATAAAAATCACAACCAATTATATATCTTAAATTAATTCATAAATTATCTTTAAATATAAATTTAAATATAAATATAAAACTCATAAAAAAAATTATATTATATTAAAATATGTTTTTTTTATTCAAAAAAACTATTAATCCTCTAAATATAACTAAATAAATAAATTTTATCATAATAAATTAATGATAAATTATTGAATTAAGGCCATGTGTAACGAGCAATACGATATTATTTTATTATTTAGAGGAAAATTCTTAATTTGAAATAATAATTACACAAACGTTTCGAGCACTACTTGCTCCTCTTCAGTGCGCAAAAAAAAATAGTGATAATAAATAACAATAATAAATAAATACATAAAATTCTAATAAAAAATCCGCAATACATAGTCAATATAAGTTATATAGTTAAGTCATAGTTATAACGCAAAATATATTTACAATGAATTGAAACCATTAAAATAGTTCGACAAAGTAAGACCCCAATTAGAAGCAGAATGATTCGTCCGGTTATTCATAAAATATTTTAGAATTATTAATAAAAACTCGGAGTGACACTTATACATTACTCCAAACGAACCACTTATCGTTATTTGACGAAAGTCCCTCGATCTGGCAATGATTATGTCCATTCTCTCCAAATTATTTGATATTTGTTAACTGAATTTAAAGAATTTATTCAATTGTAAAATAGGATTCCACTAATGTGTATGTAAAAAGGTTAAAAATTACAAATTAAATTAAATACTAAAATATTGAACCTTTATGCTTACAAATTGTTCCGAATAACTTGAGATGACGATGCTTCTAATTGTTGTTGGCCTTATTGTTAGTACTTGACTGTTGTATAGTCTTTTAAAAAATCGAATAAATAGGTGTCAGATCTCACAAAATAAACATTTACATAAGTCTAAAAATTCGATATTTCTTCTAGAATGTCGAAATACGCGTTGTTAAGTAATTCGGTGTCTATGTTATTATTTATACCATGCCTTTGTTCCTTGATGTGTATCATTTCCGAGATAAGTCTTTTATAATAATTAGATTCAACATCAAGTATTTTAACGTTATCCCAATCAAAAGCATGTTTTTTATCTATAATATGTTCAGAGACCACAGAATGCTTGGAGGAATCAAATTTAATATTATTCATATGCTCTTTTAGTCTAGTGCGTAATTTTCTTTTTGTTTGCCCAACATACGAAGCTTCACAATCCTTACAATTAATTTTGTAGACAACATTACTATTATTGTTATTAACGTTTTTGTCCTTGTGAACTTTAATTAATTTGTTAAGATTATTTAGATTATTTATTATATTTATCATATTATATTTATCATTATTATATTATATTTATTATATTTTTCTATATATTATTTAGATAATAAATTAATTTTAATTAATTAATTTTAAATAATTAATTTTAAATATTCCTTTACTCTT
>NW_028191012.1:0-38605 GCF_048542155.1 Nylanderia fulva | reverse complement strand
TCTTTTTTAAAAATTGTATGGCTCCGAATTAAACCTTTCCCAGTGAAAAAATTTTTTTTTTATTTGGTTTAAGTATTATTTTTAGTTAAAATCTACTCATCTATGTACACATGATGGTGTTGTCTACTTAATTTAGTTTTTTTTTTATTATTATTTTTTATTTTCAAATTTAAAGAATGTTTTAAATTCGAATTTTTTCATATATATAAGTATATATATAATTTTTTTGTTTTTTTTTTTATTTCATGTGCAATAAATTTGTAATATGCAATAATCTGCAATAATATTAATAAAAATTTGTATACATATATATGTATATGTGTTAAAAAATTTTTTAATTTATCTTGCATAGTCCTGAAAAAAATATGGCACATAACCTTAAATTAAAAAACAATGATAAATTATTAAATTAAGGCCATGTGTAACGAGCAATACGATATTATTTATTATTGAGAAGAAAATTCTTAATTTGAAATAATAATTATACAAACGTTTCGAGCTCTACTTGCTCCTCTTCAGTGCGCAAAAAAATAGTGATAATAAATAACGATAATAAATAAATACATAAATTCTAATAAAAATCCGCAATACATAGTCAATATAAGTTATATAGTTGAGTCATAGTTTAAAACGCAAAATATATTTACAATGAATTGAGACCATTAAAATAGTTCAACAAAGTAAGAACCCAATTAGAAGCAGAATGATTCGTCCGGTTATTCATAAAATATATTAGAATTATTAATAAAAACTTGGAGTACACTTATACATTACTCAAATGAAACCACTTATCGTTATTTGACGAAAGTCCCTCGATCTGGCAATGATTATGTTCATCCTCTCCAAATTATTTGATATTTGTTAAAAATTGTTCCGAATAACTTGAGATGACGATGCTTCTAATTGTTGTTGGCCTTATTGTTAGTACTTGACTATTGTCTAGTCTTTTAAAAAGTCGAATAAATAGGTGTCAGATCTCACAAAATAAACATTTACATAAGTCATGCCTTTGTTCCTTGATGTGTATCATTTCCGAGATAAGTCTTTTATAATAATTAGATTCAATATCAAGTATTTTAACGTTATCCCAATCAAAAGCATGTTTTTTATCCATAATATGTTCAGAGACCACAGAATGCTTGGAGGTAATCAAATTTAATATTATTCATATGCTCTTTTAGTCTAGTGCGTAATTTTCTTTTGGTTTGCCCAACATACGAAGCTTCACAATCCTTACAATTCAATGTAAGGATTGTGAAGCTTCGTATGTTGGGCAAACCAAAAGAAAATTACGCACTAGACTAAAAGAGCATATGAATAATATTAAATTTGATTCCTCCAAGCATTCTGTGGTCTCTGAACATATATGGATAAAAAACATGCTTTTGATTGGGATAACGTTAAAATACTTGATATTGAATCTAATTATTATAAAAGACTTATCTCGGAAATGATACACATCAAGGAACAAAGGCAATGACTTATGTAAATGTTTATTTTGTGAGATCTGACACCTATTTTATTCGACTTTTTAAAAGACTAGACAACAGTCAAGTACTAACAATAAGGCCAACAACAATTAGAAGCATCGTCATCTCAAGTTATTCGGAATAATTTTAAACAAATATCAAATAATTTGGAGAGGATGAACATAATCATTGCCAGATCGAGGGACTTTCGTCAAATAACGATAAGTGGTTCATTTGGAGTAATGTATAAGTGTTACTCCAAGTTTTTATTAATATTCTACTATATTTTATGAATAACCGGACGAATCATTCTGCTTCTAATTGGGTTCTTACTTTGTTGAATTATTTTAATGGTCTCAATTCATTGTAAATATATTTTGCGTTTTAACTATGACTCAACTATATAACTTATATTGACTATGTATTGCGGATTTTTTATTAGAAATTTATGTATTTATTTATTATCGTTATTTATTATCACTATTTTTTTGCGCACTGAAGAGGAGCAAGTAGAGCTCGAAACGTTTGTATAATTATTATTTCAAATTAAGAATTTTCTTCTCAATAATAAAATAATATCGTATTGCTCGTTACACATGGCCTTAATTTAATAATTTATCATTGTTTTTATTGTCATACGAGCTTGAGCATTGGTATGTGATGTTTTGATTAGGTATTAATTTTGCATTAACCTAAATTAATCCTAGAAATAGTATATAAAGCACCACAATGATGTATCCTGGACTAATTTAGGATGTATTGTAGACTTTTAAGGATTATAAGAATTCCTAAGAACATCCTACAAAATATCTTTAGGAAGTTGAAATAAAATCTCCTGAGGATACTTCTAAGCATTATTGAGGCGCTTATTTGCTGTTCCTTAGGACATCCTAAGAACGTACCAGGATTACAAACAGACGTCCTCAGGATATGTTCATATATCCCAATAAAGTATCTTTAGGAGATCCAAAAGGCATCCGTGTGCTGTTTGGGTAGTGACATTTAATGCAAACGATCAATTATACGTATATTTCCTTACGACACATACAACCCGGGAAAAAATTTACTGTTTATAATGTTATATATATAATGTTATATACAGGGTGTCCGGTAACTAACGGACCAATGATTAAGGGCAGATTCTCTGGTCAATTTGGAGACGATTTTTCCTTAGTAAAAAAGTTGAGAAGTCAATAATTTTCGAGTTATAAGCGATTGAAAAAAATGGGTTTTTTAAAAACTAAACGTTTTGGAGTTAAAAGTCTAACATAATTACATTCTTCATTTCAGGTAGCGTTTACTATAATAAAATTTTAATTTGAGGCTGTTATAAAGATACATAATGACAAATATAGAAAGTTGTAAAAAATGATGACCTTTTTCAACATTTTCGCTAAGGAAAATCGTTTCCCAAATTGACCAAAAAATCCATTTGTAATCGTTGGTCCGTTAGTTACCGGACACCCTGTATATATATATATATATATATATATATATATATATATATATACATTATAAACAGTACAAATAAACATTAATTATATACATCTGTATGTATGTATATGTATATTCTAAAAAAATCATAAAAATGAAAAGGGTCAGGCCATGTTTAAAAGAAGGTACTCAAAAATTTAAACCTTTAAAAATTTAAACAATTTAATAATAAATTATCACGAAAAGTAACTGATATGTTATTCAAGGTGCCAGTTCAAAGTGAACATACGTAAAGTGTATATTATCTAAATTTAGTAATAATATATTACCATGAAAAGTAACTGTGATATTTTATTCAAGGTGCAAGTTCACATTGAATATACATACATATAAGTAAAACTGATTACAATTTGATTCTAGAAAATAAGTGCGATATGTTATTCTTAGTGCACAAAATATAATAGTCGTTTATAGAGATTTGATTTGAAATTCATACTAGCCCGTACAATGAAAAATAATTGCTCGTAATTCCAGAGTACCAATTTGTTAATGACTCAGAAAAATAACATGGCGGCCTGCTCTCAAAAAACTTTCGATGGGTAGAATAAATAATTGAAATAAGAGTTGTGAAAATTGTATAAATTAAAAACCTCCAATCTTTCTTTAGTAAAATTTCGAATTTTCGTATCAACTTCCGATTTGTGTTATACCGTATTTTCAGGGAGTAAGTTATTGATCAGAAAACTTTGCCTTGTTGCTCGAAACGGGTGTATATTAAGTAAAATTATAAATGTACAGTTCTCAGGTCAACTACAATAAAGCTATACGCTTAAAAAGTTTACTGATTATTTGTCGTAATATACAATAAAAAATTACATATTAATTATTCAAGATACAAGTGAGAAATAAATATCATTAAAATATTCAAAAAAAATTTATCAATTTGACTCTGAAAAGTAAGTGACATGGTTCTCAAAGTGCAAGGTTTCATTTGACTTACAATTTTCTTCAGAAACACAGAAGAAAAAGGTATTTGTATATAGTTTTGTATATTCACTTCGTTGTGTGTGTAGAGCTTTTAAAAATACGTTGAATCCTTATTCTAATCTAATCTTCTTCTAATGTAATACTTTTCGTATTTCAAATGTTGTAGTAATTATTCTGTAAGAGCTTCGACATTATTTCCAAATGGACATCGAGAAACATCATAGTTTTTTGAGAGCAGGCCGCCATGTTATTTTTCTGAGTCATTAACAAATTGGTACTCTGGAATTACGAGCAATTATTTTTCATTGTACGGGCTAGTATGAATTTCAAATCAAATCTCTATAAACGACTATTATATTTTGTGCACTAAGAATAACATATCGCACTTATTTTCTAGAATCAAATTGTAATCAGTTTTACTTATATGTATGTATATTCAATGTGAACTTGCACCTTGAATAAAATATCACAGTTACTTTTCATGGTAATATATTATTACTAAATTTAGATAATATACACTTTACGTATGTTCACTTTGAACTGGCACCTTGAATAACATATCAGTTACTTTTCGTGATAATTTATTATTAGATCGTTTAAATTTTTGAGTACCTTCTTTTGAACATGGCCTGACCTTTTCATTTTTATGATTTTTTTAGGATATATATATAATCCTGATGACGTCAGCGGACGCGGACAGAGAAGAAGAAGAAGACGACGTTACTTCATTTTTCATGAAAAACGTCACTTTTTGACCGCTTGTATCTCCAGAACGGCTTGACCGATTTTATTCCTTCTTGGCTCAAATTACTCGTGGCGATGCCGCCTTTCAGGTTATATTATGTGCAATTCAAAATTTTTTATATTTTAGTAGTTCTACACCCCCAAAAAATGGACTTTGATGGTGCAGGATAAGAGACTTGTAGTGTCTTTTTTAAGGTCTTTTAGGGTTTGAACATGGCCGGAGACACTACCGCTGTCAGGAGATAAACCGTGTCCAAGTAAAATTTGGTGCTTTGTGCACCGGTATTTAATTCTAACAAAAAATAATTTAGTTTCGTTAGGATAACGCATTGTCATCCGCGATTTGGCTCTTATTGCCCGTCTTATACGTTAAATTTATATTATATTACAGAGCCTTGTTAAACTCTTAAAATAATACGTATATATATATATATATATATATATTGTATATATATATATATGTATATATATATACCTATAAATGAATTACACATATAAACTTTTCAAAATACACATAAACTATAATTATGAAAAAAAAGAAATTTTTATATGTCGTACGAAGTACATAAAGTGACAATGCTATAATTGATGATAATATATTATGATAAACTCTTGTAAATATATAAGTTTTGTAACTAAATAATAGTAACTGCTCAGATCTCAAAGTAATAATTAACATTATTTTTTATTATTTATCAGTTTTAAACATCTCCTATCTCATCAGGCACATATTATATATATATATATATATATATATATATATAGATTACACATATAAACTTTTTAAAATACACATAACTATATTTATGAAAAAAAAAAAGAAATTTTTATATGTACGAAAAGTACACAAAATGACAATACTATAATTGATAATATATTATTATAAACTCTTATAAATATAAACTTTGTAACTAAATAATAGTAACTGCTCAGTTCTCAAAGTAATAATTAACATTATTTTTTATTATTTATCAGTTTAAACATCTTCTCTTATCTCATCAGGTACGTTTTCCTTATTATTTTTTGTTTCTCTGTGATATCGTTGCTTCGCAAAACGAATTCCGCCACAATATTTTCTGTTTCTGTTTCCGTGAATGTTGGGTAGCGTGAAACAACTTCTCCTTAAAGAAAAATAATAAAACAATTTTGATTGATATTTTGTAATTACAATTTAAATTTTATATTTAAAAATTAAAAATTTTTTTAATAGTTTATATCTTGAAACTTACTTATTATTGTTAAATTCTTAATTACTTATTATTGTTTTTATTAACTGCAAATTACAAATTTTAAAATTATCTTTTTTCCTTTTCCAGGAACAATCCATGGCACATTTATTTGTGAAAATATTCTTTAAAATCCAATGAATATTGTCTTTAGGATTATTCCCACCAATTTTCAATAAAAATCTTTTCTGCAAAATAATATTTTTTGTTCGTTAATATTTTTGCTTATCATAAAGTTTTTATATTAAAAAAATCAATACATATTTATATATGACTGTTTGAAAGTTCGGAAACATTCACGATTATTTTACATCTCATAAAAAGTTAAAAAAATTTCTAAAAAGTTTTTCTACGCATCAAAATCTACTTCTAAAAAAGTTTCAAAAAAAATCAGTGAGAAGGACCGCTCATCTTTACCTTTACCAAAATCACAGGTGTTGCCGAATTATATAATAATATTAACGATAATAAAAACACACATTGCAAAAAAATATAAAAACTTACGAGTAGCGTTTCTGCTTCTTTATTTGTTTTCAATATATTTTCTATATTTCTTATATCTTCAATTTGGTTGAGAGGAAAAAACTCCACAATATAATTATTGCTTTCCATAGATTGTTGTACTGGATAGCCCCGCCTGATGACATCTTCAATTTTTTTCAATTGTTCAGTGTTATCTCTTAACGTTACATTGCATGTTGCCACTAAACGTTTTATCTCTTTTAAGTTTTCTGTAATGTTATAGATAATATTGTACGTATATATAAGACAAAGATATTATGAAATTAAATTAAAATTGTTTTGAAAAATAACGTACCTTGTATTATATTAAAGTTTTTTTGCGTTTGAAGAGAAGTTAATTGAGAAGCATCTAAAATATTTATATATATATATATTGTTACTGCCAAAATTAATTTTTGATTTAAAGAAAACATGTACACTCATAAACAGTAACAGAAATGCCTTAACATGTGAAATTATTCGTGTTAACGCCTATTCGGACCATATTTGGACAATGTGCTTTCGAATATGGTTCTTATGTACTTTAATTAACACAAATAATTTCATGTGTTAAGGCATTTATGTTGCTGAGTATTTCTATTTTTGAATGAATCATCTGAACGTAGAGCAGAATCAATTTCTGGAAAAGTTACTCTATTAGGTACCAATTCACCTTCTTGTATACATTTTGTACATGCAAAATATCCAGTATGACCTTTTGTACATATTATGAATGATCTGGCTGGAGTATCACAAACTATTGCGTTAATACTAACAATATATTTTTTACTTCAAACAACTAAACCTTGAGAAAGACTGAGAAATTCATCAATAAAAAATGGTAGTAATTTAATCAACCAACTCTGGCAAATTAAGTGATATTTATTTAATATTCACGACGTTTCGGCCATGAGTTTCGGCCCTTATCAAGTGCCACAATATTAGGAGACGCGGTAGTGTCTCCGGCCATGTTCAAACCCTAAAAGATCTTAATTCAAACCCTAAAAGACCTTAAAAGACACTACAAGTCTCCTTATCCTGCACCATCAAAGTCCATTTTTTGGGGGTGTAGAACTACTAAAATATAAAAAATTTTGAATTGCACGTAATATAACCTGAAAGGCGGCATCGCCACGAGTAATTTGAGCCAAGAAGGAATAAAATCGGTCAAGCCGTTCTGGAGATACAAGCGGTCAAAAAGTGACGTTTTTCATGAAAAATGAAGTAACGTCGTCTTCTCTGTCCGCGTCCGCTGACGTCATCAGGATTATATATATATATATATATAATATATATATAAATAAAAGATGTAAAAATCTCTGAAGTCACCAGATGATAATTAAAAATGGTAGTAATTTAATCAACCAACTCTGGCTATTTAATATATCTTTATTTAATATTCACGACTTTTCGGCCATGGGTTTTGGCCCTTATCAAGTGCTACAAATTATAATAATGACAATTATTAGAAAATTAAAATTAAAAAATTAATTAAAAAGTAACTGAGTAACAATAATTATTTCCACACATTAATATGTATCCTACCTTAAACACAACTTTCTATATATAAACTTAATTTCTGATCTTAAAATGTGACATGATATATGTAATGTGAAACAATTAACTATATTGTTGTGTTGGTTACAAGCTCTTTATATACTCATTACTTCGATCAAACTAAACGACCTTTATTAGTTTATCGTAAACAATATTTAGATTATCCGTGTCTTTTTGTAAATTGATTGTGTTGTCAAATTTTTTGATAAAAAACATCTCCGCGATTTCTCTTTTTCGTACATATTTCTCATGATGTAAAATTTCAGGAGCGGACCAATCAAAATCATGACCATTATCGAATTTATGATTACTAATAACCGAATAATTACTATTGTGTACCTTTATGTTATTAAAATGTTCTTTTATGCGTGTGCCTAATTGTCGTTTAGTCTGACCGACGTATGATGAGGAACAATTTGCGCAGTTAATTTTGTATACAACTCCTGTTTTTTCTTTTAAGGGCAAAGGATCTTTGACACGTTTGATTAGTGTATTCAATTTTTTCGGTATACAGTAAACGCATTGCATGCCCGTAGATTGCAATAATCTCGAAACGTCTTCACTTAATTCTTTGACGTACGGTAATTTTATAATGTGGTCAAATTTTTCACTGACTAAATTATCATTGTCAACATTGCGATCATCATTTTTTCGTGTCTCAAGTAATTTTAGCCTATTTTTTTACATACTTATTAACCACATTCGACGGAAAAACCATTGTTTATCAGTATCGATTTAACCCTAGCGATGTTTGCTGGATGAAAACTGTCGTCCGATAATAAAATCGCATGATCGACCAGACTAAAAATGGTATTCTTTTTGTATTTAAAGGGATAATTTGAATAATAATTGATATATCTACCCGAACAAGTGGGTTTCATAAACCAATTAGTTAGTAGAATACCGTTCTTTCTCATCACAGTAGTGTTCAAAAAATTAATCGAGTCGTTACTTTCAATTTCGTGAGTAAATTTTAATCTAGGATGGGTAATCATTAAACACCGACAAAATTTCATCAACACCCTCGCATGGGATAATTGCAAAAATATCATCCACATATCTGCAGAACCACGTGGTTTTGAAACTCAATCTTTCTAGGCAGTTAGTCTCTAAATCGTCCATTACGATATCCGCTAATATGGGTGAGAGCGGAGACCCCATAGGACTGCCAAAAATCTGTTCATAATACTGTCCATTAAAAACAAAACTAGTAGAGTCTAATATGAACTCAATCACATATAAAAATTGGGAAAGATTGAATTTCGTATTGGTTGAAATGTCCATCCAACGCTTTTTTTACGCCGCTGATTACTAACTCTTTCGGAATGTTCGTAAACAGGGAGGTAACGTCTAATGACACTAGTAATTCGTTATCAGTAATCACCTTATTCTTAATACTCTCGACGAAGGACCAACCGTCCTTAACAAAAGATCCCGGTTCTTAATCGAATTAACAAGTATATTATCACCTCACTCTCTTTCGTCCTCTCTCACCCTCTTTCATTCTCTCTCACCCTCTTTCACCACCCTCTTTCATTACCTCTCACCCTCTTTTATTCTGTCTCACCCTCTTTCATTCTGTCTCACCCTCTTTCATTCCCTCTCACCCTCTTTCGTCCTCTTTCACCATCTTTCGCCCTCCTTTCACCCTCTTTCGTCCTCTTTCAACCTCTTCGTCCTCTCTCACCCTTTTTCGACTTCTTTCACCCTCTTTCGTCCTTTTTTCCACTTTCCTTTGTCTTCTCTCACTCTCTTTAATTTTTTTATACCCCTATTTCATTCTCTTTCCATCCTCTTTCGTCCTCTTTCACTCTCCTTCGTCCTCTCACCTCTTTTTATCTCTTTCACCTCTTTCGTCGCTATTCTCACCCTCTTTCGTCCTCTTTCACCCTCTTTCGTCTTTTTTTGTTCTCTTTCGCCCTCTTTCACCCAATTTCGTCCTCTTTCACCCCTTTTTCGCCTATCTCGTCTTCTCTTACCTTCATTCGTCCTCTCTCACCCTATCTCCAAAAATCATAAAAATGAAAAAGGTCAAGCCATGTTCAAAAGAAGGTCCTCCTGAAAAATTTAAACCTAGTCTGTACAATGAAAAAAAATTACTCGTAATTTTATATCGCAATATAATATTTATCGCAATAATTCCAGAGTCCAATTTGTTAATATCGAATAATGTATTTGTTTCAAGTAATGGCAGTAGAGTCAAATACATACCTACGTAAAACGAATAGAGTCTAATATGAACTCAATCACGTATAAAAATTGGGAAGATTGAATTTCGTATTGGTTGAAATGTCCATCCAACGCTTTTTTACGGCCGCTGATTATTAACTCTTTCGGAATATTCGTAAATAAGGAGGTAACGTCTAAATGACATTAGTACTTCGTCATCAGTAATCATCTTGTTCTTAATATTTTCGACAAAGGACCAACCATCCTTAATAAACGATCTCGGTTTCTTAATCGAATTAGCAAGTATGTTATGGATGTAGTTCGAAAGATTATATAACGGGCTACATAATGAAGACACTATATGGATGAAGACACTATATAGAAGACCCTATTGTGGATAGTGATGTGAAAGCTAGTTTCACTAGATGTTGCATCATTGTTCACTAACGTTCCATTGGATATGGCTATTGATAGTTTAATAAACAGATGGGGGTTAATTGAAAAAATGATTCCACGAGATAAATTTTTATTGGCAATTTCGTTTTATCATAAATTCGACCTATTTTATGTTTAATAATGTTTGTTATCAACAGACTTTTGGCACGCCTATGGGTTCCCCCCTCTCACCGATCATTGCGGATATTACATTGCAAGATTTGGAGAATAGGGCGATTGCTGCGATTCCGGTTTCACTTCCATTTTATTTTAGATATGTTGACGACATCGCGTTGGCGGCCCCATCCTCCATGCTGAATATTGTACTAAACACTTTCAATTTTTTCCATCCGAGATTGCAGTTCAACATGGAGGAGGGGGTTTGACAACCGACTGAATTTTTAGACGTCACCATTATTGTAAACAATGGGAACATTGAATTTGATTTGTTTCATAAGCCGACGTATTCAGGAAAATATTAAACTTTGAGTCGCAGCACCCTCTCTGCCATAAAAAGGGCACCATTATCAGCCTTGTAGACAAAGTTTTTTGGCTCTCTCATCCAAAATTCCATGAGAGTAACTTTGAGTCTATGATTGGAGTTCTCTTGTCTAATAATTATCCTCTCAATTTGATATTTCAAACATTACAAACGCGGCTAAAAAGTTGTTCTTCCGCTACAGTAATAAGTGTCATAACAATAGAGCAAATATAAGCAACGATAAGATTCTAACACAGAAAAAAAATTTCGTATTTTAATATCCCGTATATTAATAATGTATTGGAGAGATTCAAAGATATAACGCGTGATTTGAATGTCATTCCATCTTATACAAAAATTAACAGTCTCCGTAAATTTATTAAAGTACACAAGGACAAGTTACCAAGGGAACTCCATAACAATGTAGTTTATTAAAATTAGATGTGGAATGGATTGTGATGCGTCGTACGTAGGGCAGACGAGTAGATTATTAAAAACTAGAACAAAAGAACACCGTAACAATATAAAAAGAAACGCGTCACAATTATCAGTTATATCGGAGCATAGATTGCTGAATCGTGATTTTAATTGGGAGGATATAAAAGTCTTGGACAAGGAGCCTTTTTTGGGCAAACGTTTGATATCGGAAATGATCCACATAAAACGTCAGAGAATAGTATAAATTTACACAGCGACACTGATAAATTAAATGATATGTTTGATTTTTAATTGAAAAATTGAGCAAAATCTAGCTCTGTGATCATGTATATCTGTGTTTTGTTAGACCTTTGATATGAGCGCCGATAAGTTTTAGTTGTTTTATTTTATATTTTATTTTTATTTTTATTTTTTGGTTTTTTTTTGCGTATATATGTATCGATTGTGCCGAGGTAGAATACCGCACAGTCGTCAAAGTGATGTGTCACGTGTAGCATTGTCTTCTCTTTGTTTTTACTGTCGGGGTGAGTGATCTCTCCGATTTTTAAATTTTAATTCTTGTGATTTTTCTATGTCTAATTTATATAATGTTGTTGTGACTTTGATTAGTGTTGGTAAGGGAGTCACTTATGTGCTCTGCTTCCTTCCTGACGATGGTCACCGTTAGGGAGACACTCCGACGGCCCGGACAGTGTGAATAGGGAAAAGAATAACATTTAATTTGTTTGCGGATTGTATGTATATGAGGTTTATATTTTTATAATTGTAACGACTATCTTTGATTTCTTGAATTTTTTGTATGTTGTAGCTACTAAAGAAGACCCGAAGTGGGTCGAAACGTTTAAAATTTAATAAATGAGCTTTATTTGAGATCTCATTTCAATTTATTAATTTTGTGCATGACATCCGCACGGCTCCGATTGCCGTCGATATTTCATTTTTATTGTAACACAATAAGTCAAGCCGAGATCAAAAGTTTTTATTTTGAAGACACTATAATTCGCAGTAGACAATCAATTTTGTAGATTTCGGTAACCCGTAACATCGTGGTAAATTCCCGTTAGTTACGTTTAAATAATTATAAGTAGTCATGTCTATCAATTCATTATCGAGCCAAGACTTAATGAGAGAATGCATTTTGTTCGTTAATTTTTTTAACAGGATTTTTATTAATTCTTCTGTAAGTCAATTCGTCATTTATAAAACTTCCATTTTTTCCATATAGTCAATTTTGTTAAGGATCACCGTCGTTTGTCCTTTGTCAGCCTTAGTAACAATAATATCGTCGTTATCCTTTAGAAATTTTTGACTTAGAGAAACATCTGAGAAATATTTATCTATAAAATTAGTTTGCTTTGTGATTAAAAAATTCTTGATAGAATTAGCCACCGAAATCTAGTTGTTTCACGTAAGTCAGAAGGAATCCTGCCAATACTCACCTCTAGACTTTTAATTATTTCAAGTGCGGTATTGACACGATCTTTCCTAACACCTTGTTGTATTGGTAAACCGAAATTATCACCGAGGCTTAATAAATCAAATACATTATCCGGTATTACTTTATTAGTGAGATTAACAATCACACAACACAACGATCAACGTTTTTCTGAAGATTCTTAGACGCAAACTTCTGGGTTTTTCATGAATTGCTAGGATGACTGTATCATCTGCGAATGTCCCTGTAACGTTTGCTTAGTTGTCGGACATTGGATTTTCAATATTAATAAAAGGATTCACGACACATTTTTCTTACGTAGCAATGCATTAATTTATTAATTTTTGTTTTTTGCATATTTTTAAAAAACCAAATCTCTCCCTATTAAGTTCTATAAAATTCGTAAGTAACTGTCGAAATAAAGGGGCATAAAGTCTGCGCTCGTATATATATTCTTTTATGTAAAATTTCAAGTGAACTTGATATCCTTTTATTGAGTCTTAATAATCTAAATTTATAAAGTTAAATTACAATCAAACCTTCGACGCATGTTGCCGCTTTTTAAGCTTTTTTGTTTCTCAAGATCGATGTGAATGGTAGAAATGTCGTAGTCCTGCATCGTGTAAAAAATATGATTGCTGGTTACAATTAACAATCCTCTTCTTTGTATGACCATGATTTTAAAGAATCGTGTAGTATTGCCATACGTGGGAAATTTTTTTTTATTATTAACTCCTAGAGAATTTACAATCTGTCTCATGAGACATTCATAAAAGGTCCTAACAAGAACAAAATTAAGTGTGGGGTTTGCTCCCGCTGGAGGTCCCCCTATACTACCAAAATCAGTTGACTTTACCTATATAAAAACAAAAAGTCAAGAGTTAGGTGATTAAATCGCAAACTAAGTCAATGGGTTTGTATTGCTTAATCTTCTTACTTGGATTTCCCTCAAGAAGATCCTTCCTAAAGATGGATGGATATCAGTTTGCATGCATACTTTTGGGGTATTTAGATTGACTTTTTTTTACGGGTTTCAATTTTAAGATCCTTTTTGGGTGATTTCATTTGTTACGAACCATGGGCATTTCACCATTGTTCTCAAAGTTTTAGATTAAAATCTTTCAAGGATTTCAAGTTTAAATTAAGGCTGATCCTCAATTGAAAGCCATAAGTCCAGATTGGCCTTAAAACATTTTTAAAAAAGTATTTTGTTGTGGAGTGAAAGTGTTTGGATTTATTTCCTAGTACCAGTAATTTTCCCCAGCTTGCATCCTGCTGCTTTTTCTTTACCAATGTGAGTCTTTTACGTTAGTTTGCGGTCTAAAGGATTCCTAGGTATTTTTACACATCGCTTGGGTAATTTTTCTTTTTTAACTTGATCACAGAAACAAATTGCCTTTTTGAATGGAATTTATTTTGTTGACTTAAGCTCGTTGGGTTTAAATGCCTTTATTTAGCCATTCTTGTTGCCATCGCGTTTTTTTGAAGATTCCTAGACGCAACTTCTGGGTTTTGAATTGGGGTGGATGGCGTATCACACGAATTCCCTTAACGGTTTGCTTAGTTGTGGTATGTGGCAGTAAAGAGAAGATATAACAAGGGCCAAAATACTTTCCCGAGGACACCAGATTTAATGGTCTGTAGATCTGAGAATTCATTGGTAAAGACATAAAATGTCTATCAGTGGGTACGATTTTAGAAGAAGATAGAAGTTGGCGGGGGAAAGACTTTTTAATTTTATAACAGTCCGAGTGCCACCCTTTATCGAATGCCATCGCTAATTCAAGAACACTGCAGAACAGTATTTTTTTTTTTTTCGACGCATTGTTGATTTTTGTACCCCAGGTACTTGTTCATAGTTGAATCTTTCTTAAATCCGAATTGAACTTGGGATAGTTTTGTTCGTTTTTATCTTGGTTTAATTTTTTTAACAATAATTTTTTACACTTTAAAAGACCGGCAATAGATTTATTGGCCTCTTTTTTTTTTTTTTTTTTTTTTAAGTAGTGGAAATCCTCAGAATACCCCCGCCCTCCCCGGGGAGAGGGGGGTGGTTATGTGGGACTTCTTGCTCCCCTTGCCCGGTCCACGAAAAGGATTGGTTAGGCGGGCGCAAAACATACCTCACTAAACCACTACGAAAAACCTTCTGGGGTTATTAGGGGGCGGCCAGGATGCTGGTATCCCATGCCTACAGCTGCCCCCCCGTTTTAATTCCTCCTGGAAAAGATGCCCCTGAGGGCGGCACCCTTCCCCCCGCAAGTACAGGTCTGCGGTTGCGACGAGGGCGTATCAACCCCCCCGCCCCTTCCCGTTGGTTTTGGGGGCGGGGGGTCCGGGCTCGAGTATGCCCGCTCGAGCCTCACTCCCCCGCCCCTTGGGATTCCCCGGGACCCGAAGGTAGCCCCGGGTTAAACCCCAACCCGGGGGGGGCCCTTCAGGAAAAAATCCCCGGGGGGAGACTTCCTCCCAAAGGGGTTCTCCCTCCAGCCGGAAGCCCGACCCTGGGGGTCTTTTCGGCGGGAGGGGACAGACCCTCGCTCCCTGGGGAGGGGGGCCCCGTGCAATGGGAATCAGGCCAGGCCTGGGGCCCCCGTGTCCCCCCCCTGCCGGGGGGCCCTGGCAACCACCCTACCCCCGGGGGGATCAGGGTCGGCCGCCGGCACCCCACGCTAAGCCGGGGCCTCTCTTTGAAGGAACCCCGGCTGACGAGGGTCATCAGATGCTCAAGAAATTCTAAATCGAACAGAAAAGGCATCCAGAAGGAAGAAGAATGATTTTCACGTGTCCATGGAAGGTGAAATGTCGGCTCAGGCATCCAGACTGAAGGGGTATAACAAAAGTTTCACACGTAAACTGTAAAACGGCGTTTTTCTTGAAACTGCATTTTTCAAATCGGGCGACATGGTACTGTAAACTCGGAGACTATCGCACGGCCTCCCCTTGAAATTTGTAACTGTAGCTTCACATACACGTTCTCTAGTAAACTACGTACGATTTTTGTGGTGTATCGTTGCACTTTTTTTTTTATACACAATTTCTACTGCTCTTTTTTTCGGTCACAAATTGAACCTTTTTTTTTACAATCCGCCTTTTTGCGAAAAATTGATGTAAAGCTAAAAACATAGTCACTTTACTAGCAAAATCTTATGGCGATTAAACCCGTTTTTATTTTTTTCAGATCACGAGTTCCTTAATCAACCGTCGCCCATAGAGCCCTCTTGAAAGGTGATTCCGAAGATTGGCCCAGTAGCCCCATTTGGTATCAAATGTCATAATCAAATTTTTATACACCTCAAATAACATTTTAATAAACCCTGAAAGAGAGAATGCCATTTCTTTTCCTTACTCCCCAGAATATATTTTCAAAGTTAGGCCTTTTTTGAGGCTCTAAGACTGGCCTACCCCTTCATGGCGCTGCTTCCTCCTTCCTGACATGGGTCACCTTAGGAGCACTCCGACGGCCGGACCGTTTTGAATAGGAGGAAATACCTTTATATTTGTTTTGCGGATTGTAAATGGTATCTCGGTTTATATTTTAAGGGTTAGATATTGAACTGACGACCCGCTACAAATTAGAGTTGTTAATATATGTATATTTATTTTAACGGTTCGACCATACGGCTGTTGTTCCCTTTCAAATACAACAGTGAAACATCCTAAAAATGATAATCAATCAGAATCATCACCAATGAAAAACAAACCAGACAGCAATTAGAGACTTCATGAGTTACAGCATACGTCTTTAAGATGTACGATAAACTTTATGGCTGCGGAGAGATTTTAACTTCAGGACAAGAAAGAATTTTCGTGTTGCTTGAGGTCTCATTTTGGCCTTGACAGAACACAACAATACGAACAATACGTAATCACCCAAAAAATATTCACGGGTCCATCAATGCTAAACAAACAAGCAACATTGTGCTAAAACTTTCTGTGTCAGCAGTTTAGTCATGCGATTGACATGGTATTGAATTCTACTAGTTTCATGTTTAATAGGGTAGCTTATGAACAAATTTATGGGAATCCAATGGGCTCACTTCTCTCCCCCATACTCGCAAATATTGTAATGGAGGATCTTGAAACAAATTGTTTGTCCGTACTTGGTTTCAAAACACCGTGTTTTTATAGATATGTAGACGACATATTCATGGTCCTCCCTAATGACAAACTGTTAGAGGTAGGCAAAGCGTTTAATAGTTATCATCCGAGATTAACTTTTACTTATGAGACTGAAACTAATAATTCACTCAATTTTTTAAATACAATTGTCTGTAGGGATGACAATAAGCTTATAACTAATTGATACAGAAAACCAACATTTTCAGGAAGATATATTAATTTTTTCTCAAATCATCCGATAAAATATAAAATTAATACCATTATTAATCTAGTCGACCATGCAATACTTTTATCTAATAAACGGTTTCACGACTCGAATTTAAAAATTGTAAAAAACATATTGAAAAACAATTGTTTCCCGGATAATCTCATTAATAAATATGTTAATGATAGAACCCACAAATTGTCACACCCGATAAGCAATGTGGATCAAAAAATTTTAAATGTGAATCCGACAGATGTTTCGAAGGATAATTTCATTGTCATTCCATATTGTAATCGGTTTTTTAATGACATCTATAGATTTCTAAAGAAAAAAGAATCGTAAACGTAATTTTTACCATCCCCAAAAAAACTAAATTGTTTAAATAAAAACCGGGAAAGATAATTTAGATACTACTAAAAACAAACCGGCCGTAGTTTATCGTATCACGTGTAATGATTGTGACTCTAATTATGTAGGGCAGACAAAAAGACATCTTGGTACAAGGATTAACGAACATCGACGCAATATTAAGAACGGAGTAATTTTTCTGTTGTTAGCGAGCACAGAATTAATATGGGCCATGAATTCGACTGGTCTAATCCTTCAATCCTGCATAAGAAAATAATAGAAGAAAAAGAGAAATTGCCGAAATGTACTTTATTAAGAAATTAAATTCCACAATTAATTACAAAAAAAGAGACACAGAAAGTTTTAGCACGATGTATGATTGTTTAGAAATTGATGTAACCTTTGACATATTTTTTGGCGTGAATATTATTGTTAGTATTGTGTGTTCTGTCAAGGCAAGATGACATAAGCGAAACGGATAAATTATTTTCTTGTCATAAGTTAAATCTCTCCGAAGCATAAATTTATTCTTACATCATAAAGACGATATGCTGTAACTCATTGTAAGTCTCTAATTTGCTGTTCATGGTTTGTTTTAATTGGTGATTCTGATTGTATTTATATCAATTTTTTAGGATGTTTCCACTGTATTTTTGAAAAGGACCACAGCCCGTATGGTCGAATCATTAAACAGTACCTTTGTTGGTATAATTATATGTCTCTTTGTCGCGAGTTTATCGTTTTCTTAAATGTTACAAACAGACAAAAAAATATCGGTAATTAAAAAAATTAAAAATTGATCATGAATATAAGAATGTTGAGAACGTGAATAGTAATCACAAGAATGAAAATCTTTGAAAAAAATTGTAGACAACCAAACTGAGCAAAAAATATATTAATCTATTAGATCTATTAGATTACGTTTGGTTCAGGTCCTTGTCAAATGAACACTGTAATAAGAATTTCACAATTGAAATAATACAATAAACAATAATATAAACGAATTAATAATACAAAATATAAAATCCGCAAAATTATTGTAAATTAATAAACATAAAAGCGGAAAATGTAATACTAGACACAAAATAAAATAAAATAAATTAAAAAATAAAATACAATAAAAATAAAATTAATTTACAATAGTTATTAAACTATAGAAACAATTAATTCAAGACCACAGACAGACACACAGAAGAATGTGTAAAAAATATATATGCGAAACTTACAAACGTTAAATGTTAAAATGCAAGATTTTTTGATGTCATTATAATAAAATATATATGATAGTCATCACTATAAAATTAAATATGTGTGAAAACACGTATGTCTACTGAGACGTTTAGCTAACAACTGTATGTATATATGTCGTGTAAACATTTAAACTGTATTGATGACCTTATTATAAATAATATTTAAAGGAGAATGTCTGTTATATCCCTAAAAGATATAACTATTAAGGTATAACTATTCGTATTACATCCGCTTGACGACGGGCACTGACCGCGTAAAAACGCATACGCTGCGAGATACACGCGGAACCGAAATTGCTTAACGTGCAAGCAAAGCAGAAGGATTTTGAATTTATTTCGCTTGCACCTAGGTTCTTGACCGAGGGGGCCCGTTGCCAGGCACCCCTTCCGATCAAGGAACTTCCAAAAAGCGATACTATAAAAACCGAGCAGGAGGCGCGCCCGGCAGTCGCTCTCAAGTCGTTAATTAAGAGTAACCTCGCTAACCGCGTGCGATCTATAACATCTTATCGCAGTCGCGCGCACAATTCGCGAAGTTATACGTAATCGCTTCCGCTCAACTAGTTAAGTAACTAGAAAGTGTAATATTGTGAAAATAAAGATAACGTCAAGTGTTTAGTTCAAAAAAAAGTTCTTTGATAGTGAGAACGTGAAATGAATTAATACAATAACCCCGATCCAAACCCTGACGCCTCGGATCCTCATCCTAATTTGGCGCGACCCCTTATGCCCGAACCGAGGGACACAACATGTCCAAAAAGTGCGATTTTTTGACATCGAGCGGAAAGTAAAATTCGAGTTGTTTTAGGTCTCATACATCCAGAATAATGTCAAAACCATAGTGGTATTTCTTGCAGAAATGCAGGGAATATTTCAATGTCATCATATGTTTAGAGAAAATCACGTAAATCAATATCTCGCAATAAATCGAGATTGTTTGATGTTTCAGTCGAATATTTTGGTAAATATTTAGGTAACACCAACTTTTCAAGATCATTTAGACCGATTTTAATGTCAGTCAATAATAAATTGAATAATATATGTATATACAGGGTGTCTAACGTCCGACCTGGGCTCTTTATCTTGGAAACGACTTGAGATACGAAAAAATGTTTCAAACAAAAGTTGTAGAATTTTGAGGGGAACATAAGATCGTGCCATTGATTTGACCTTGAATAGTCATGTGATTTTTTTACATATTCTTGTATGTTATTTCAAAAGCTTTACAAAACCCTATACTAACATATGTTTTTATAGAGTTTTTGTTGAATTATAAAGGTTTGAAGTTAATAATTTTTTTGATATGAAATGTAAAATATCTTAAAAAATATTCAGTTTTTGGTAATCATGTCTTAATACTTTTTTTGCACGGAATAATAAGACTAATCAACTGGTATAAAGAAAACAGATAATTGTTTTAAAAAAATGTAAAATTCAACATGCAACTGCATACTTTTTTAATAAGTAATTATGTTTTTTTTTTTAAATAAGAAAGTTAAATGCCAGTAAAAAAACCAATGGGAATATATTTAATATTACGTTTTTTTACACCAACTGATTGGTCTCATTATTTCATGCAAAACGATATTAAGCTATGATTACCAAAAACTGAATATGTTACAGGATATTTTACATTTTATGTCAAAAAATTGTTAACTTCAAACCTTTATAACTCAACAAGAACTCTATGAAAACATTTTTTAGTATAGGGTTTTGTAAAGCTTTTGAAATAACATATAAGAATATGTAATGAAAAGTATCAACCCCCTTGATTGTCGGCGCTCAAAGCATGGATTTAGCGGCAGGCCCTTCTTAGAAGTTGATATCTTAGATTAGTTTCAGAGAACTGAATTGTCGGCGCTCAGCCTGGTTTAGCGGCCAGCCTTTTTAGAATTAAATTATATATTTATACTATAATTATATATTCTTAAAATATACACATACCGTATGGGGGGAAGAAACCGCAACCCCCCCCCCCCTGATTGTGTCAGGCAGCGGCAGCCCTTTGTAATAGATAATATGTTATATTTTTTTGGTTATAAACCATATCAGCCCCTCTACTCTGGATCAAGTACCCCCTCAGCCCCGCGTAAAGTCATACCTCCCTCCCACCGAAACCCCCTCCCACCAGCCCCGCCACCCCCTTCAGAGGACCTGGGTTAGAAACCCGGCCTTATATTCCTACTGTAAGATCTTCGCGGAGAGAATTTTCATTAAACGTCCAGACGACACGCGAAATATTCAAACTCCCCGCAGAAATTTATAACGCACATATAAATATGGCAGAAAAAATACAAACGCGATCGCGATTATTCCGCCAGCCGCGATAGATGCCGAAATAAGCATACTCCGACAATCCTTGCACAAATGGACAGAATTTAGACGTTACGTCACAACAACCCTCCGTCTAAGCGCCCGGAGAAACTTTACAAATGCTTAATATAATACAAGCTATACATGCAAAGCTACATACACTAAACACACGTATGGATAGAATAGAAGCCGCACAGGCATACACATACACAGACGAACGACAGGAGTCCGTTTACGAGTCTCGTATGACTTACGGACGGGACTGAGCGCGACGTACGAAACGAAGGAGTTACTGCACCGACAATATATGTCTCTAAAAGAGCGCGAAATGATTGTACAGTGTTGTTGACGGGCTAGGTTTTTTAGCGCATGCGCGGTATTACACGTGGACGTAACCATGGACGACTCAGGAACGTATTAATGTTGCGCGCGCAGCTACGGACCAAGACCGGACCACGGAGTTTGGCGGAAATCGCAGGAAGGCAGCTAATTGAACGTTACGTAAAAATAAAAATAAATTATTTACAATTTATGTATATAAAAAGTGCCATTATGGATCAAACGTTAGTAAAGGAGTATTTAAAAACCGCGCATTTTCAAATCATGGTTAGACGAACAAATTTTAAAGGATGGTTGGTCCCCATTCTGAACCAAAAAATAAGCATCTTTGTAATTTTGATAAAAATATTAATGCTTGTTTTAAGGACAATTTAGTAGCTCACTCACAAATCGGTCAAACATATGACAAAAATAAGTCAACATCAAAATGATCAAAGCCTCCCGACTGTCGAAATCTTGACCATATATGATAAAGTAAAAACGCGCGGAATTAATTAGCAGCCTACTTTCAGAGGCAACATAATATTGCTTTTGAAAGGTAGATCATTTAGTTCTTTATTAAAAGAATTTGTATTAAGTCTGGAATTTACGAGATCTTTTATTAGGCCGAAAAAGTTGCACTCAAATCGTTTTTAAGAAATAATTGCAAAACGCGAAAACAGAAAAAAATTGATTAGAAATTTAAAAAGTGTAAATTTTCATTTTATAGACAAAAGACAGATGTCACAAAATAATAAATTTATGTGAGTACTGTAAAATACGTTGTTGACTATTAATAAAAAGTAAAACACAATTGTTAGATTATTATATTAGCCTGCCACAAATGTACCGCAAAAATATGTTATAAAAAACTTTTTGTTGAAAGCGAACGAGAAAAACCGAGAAATTCGGCGGCCGAGAATCGCTGATCCCACACGCAATCTCGAGTCGAGACCGAGGTCGCACGATCACAAATATGTTTTCGATCTCTGCGATCGACACTCGGCTATTGTTCAGAGCGACCAATTATCAGCGTCTTGCAGTTTGTATATATTTACCATCTCTTCGGGCCCAGCGCTGGCGCGTCTTTTCCTGGCTTAGCAGGGTGGATCGAGAGCTCGGGGCGGCAGGGGGACGGAAGGCACCCGGCACCTTACGCGTGCGCGCCCTTTTCCGGGGCCAATGTGCGATATGAGCGCTCTTGTTTTGTCATGAGCGAAACCACGACTTTGTCACACGAGCGAGCATCGATTATAACGTGTAAGTTATCTCAAAATATACTGCTGTGAGTGAGTAAGTTTGAGTAAGTGTTGTCATCGGACCCCGCCCCGTCTTCCAAAAAACATTCCCTTTCGACTCAACCGTATTCGAGCGAACAATCGAACGGCGAAAACCAAGAACACTTTAGTAAATTTTAGAAATCAAAAAGAAATTCCGATACCAGAATATTGTGGAATAGCGCAAGGCGATAACGCGTCAGTAATGCGATGTAATAATTCCCTTTTTATTTCATTGAAAATAGAAGTACCGAATTTAATCTGTTTAAATTGTATTTTGACATTCTCCGCGATTATAGCAAAGTAAGCTGTGAAAAAATGCCCTCGCTTTGTAAACTTTGATTAGAAGGAGTTGGCTAATAGAACTTACTATGGGGGGGTTCATGGACCAGGTCCTCTGGGAGGGTACGGGGCGGGGGGGGTTGTTTCGTGGCGAGGGGGCTCTTATAAGTATCACGCGGGAGGGGGTACTTATTACAGCAGATAAGCTTATCTTATCAGCTAGGTTCCAGTATTTCCACGCGCGCGAGTGCCCATCCGATCCTTATGGATCCTGTCTTTATTATGCGGTTCGCCGCCCGTAATGGACAGCGAACCCACACTATTCCCATACCCCCGGGGGTTTTCCGAATCTCCCCGGTGTGTACGTCCTCTTCTTCACATTCGCCATTAATGGCTACTGCCTCTCTGACTTCGGGGGCCTGAATCGATTCATCCAGCCCCCGAATTCTGAGCTCCGCCATTTTCGTCGGACGCTGTACTCGGACACCTTCTTTGCTCGCCAGCGCCCTTCTCAGTTCCTGGGCGAAATTGTCGGCCTTTTCGTGGCCGTCCGCCTCAGAAATCTCGAATATGTGGGAGCCCGTTACTCCTCTTCTAACTTTGACTCCTTCGATGCCCAGTTTCCTGGTGTCCACTTTCATACGCGCCTCCCGGAGGTTTTCTTCATACGTTCCGGGAGGACACGTAATCGTGACTGCCGCTCTCCTGGGCTCCTTTCTCTTGGGGGCTGTTTTAGGTTGCACGGTTTGTTTAACGGGGGGGGGTGGGGTTTGTCACCCTTTTATTCACCCCTTTCTTTACCTCTGCAGCCTCTGTTTTCCTTCTTCTCGACACCACCTCACTCCATGAGGCGGTGTCCTTCTGTTGTTCCTTCTCTCTGTTCTGGAGCTGTGGTTTCTCCACTTTTTTCGAAATTTGGGGCTGCCCCTCTTTTCGCGTCCTACTTTTGTCATCCTGCTTGGGTGTTGCCTTCGCCTCCTTCTTGTTTCCCTCTTTCTTTGTTTTGGATAAAGGGGCTCTTGAGGTTGCTGCGCGGGCCGGTGGGTTTAGGGTGGTGGGCAGTATTTTCACTGTCCTTTTTATCTCTTCCACCTTTTTCACCACAGGTTTGGTGGCCAACTGTTGTCCTCTCGGTGCTATTGCCTCTGTTTTCTTTCCAAGTATATCTCTATAGTTGGGGGTCGGGCGTCCTAGCCTCTGATCGAGCACTCTCGATGATGCCCTCTATCTTGGCAATCAAGTTGGAGTGCTCCTCCCTTTCTCTGGCCTCGCGCTCCCCTGTGGGATCGTGCACTCCATGTTTCCCCTGGAGATGTGCAGATTTCCCGATCTTAGGGATGTTTTATTCCTCCCTCCTTGTTTGTCTGAGGGGTATGCCTCGATGGGTTTCGGGGCTTTCTCCTCGTGTCCTACTTCCATTTTTTCTTCCTTCCTTACTTTTTTGTTTCTCCTTCCTTCTGGTCCAGAGGTGCTCGGGGCCTCCCCACCATTTGGTGGAGGTGAGACCCCCCGCATCTCCACATCTTCATTCAAGGAGGCTTCCCCACCAATTGGTGGAAGTGAAGTTTCCCTGAATACTCCTATCTCTTGGGTTGGTGGGACCCCCCCGCTTTTTGAGCGGAAGTGGGGCCCCCTCAATCCTTCTCCTTCTCCTCGTTTTTACCCCAACGTTATCTGCGCTGAGCGGCTCCTCCTCTTCCTCATCTGAGGTGTCTGCGCGATACTTCCTGCGGGATTTCCTGCTGCATTCCTTCTCTAATTCTTTTTCCAACCGCTGTTTTTCCAACAGCAGTTGTCTTACCCAGTGTCGCAGTTTGATAATTTGCTGTTCTACTGGTTTCTCCACTGGGTTTTGTGCTCTAATGGCCAGAGTGGTTGCTGCCGCGCACATTTCTGCAGCTGCCTCCTTGACCTGCTTGATCAGAGTGCCTTTTACGTTTTCGGAGGCCACCGCAACTTTGTATATAGCTGTTGCTCCCTCCGAGGCAATTGCCTCCAAGTCCGGGATTGGTCTATGGCAGAACTCGTCGCCTTTTCCCTTTATTAGTTTCAAGAACTCACTGTAAGACTTGCCTGTTTGGGGTCCACATGTGGGATCCAGGATTTCTTTTTCCCGGCGTTCCTCCTCCTCTTTTCTCCTGGCCTCTTTTTCCCTCTGGATCTCCTTGGCTCTACCGGTTGATATTGGACGGCCTTGTTTTCTGCGCTCAGGCACCGGCGGTAAGGCGTGCACTGATTCAGGTTCCGATTGAACCTGTCTTCCCTCTTGTTTCCGTGCCCTTGATTTCCTTCCAAGGGGGGAAATTCCTTGTCATAGTTTGCTACCAGGGGCGGTGGTGCCTCTGTTACGGATAGCTTTCTATCTTTCTCCTCTTCGCTTAGCAGGAGGTCCGTTTCTACTTCTGTATCCGTATAGTATACGGTTTCCTCCCCCTCCTCCATCTTTCTTTTCTGGGCGAGAAGAAGGTACCTCGCCCTTTCCCGTTCCGTTTCCGCTTTTTGCCTCCTTTACGTGGAATCGTTTTTGGGCATCGCTTTAATCGATTTAATCGATTTTTTGGATTGCGTCGAGGAGAGGCTACTCATCGAGTCGCTTCTTATCACATCCGTCAGCATTACTGTGGCAGATTTCATCCGTTCCATCTCCCGGGCGCGATTTCCCTCTTCCTGAGACGTACTGGCAACTGCGTTGTCGCCCGTCTTCATCGAGTCCGCCCGTGTTCTTACTCTATCCGTATTTTTGGTTTGTGTATCTTTGCAACTCATCTTTGTTTCATCCCACTGTCCCGCTGCGGCTCCGTCCCCCAGGGTATACCCCCACCGGCCAAGGGGTGCCCCGAAACATGACCGGCCACACCCCAAGGCCGGGCCCCAAGTTCCCCCGGGGAGGGGACATATGTCTTAGGCCGGGGGGATACCGCACCCCGGCCAGACTCCGAGCCTCTTACACACCCGTGTGGGATTTGACGCCTACACGGGCTTTCAGGGGTCCCGCGCCTCCGACAACGCGGGTACCGCAGCGGGCGGCGCCACCCGGGGGGCCCCACGGATGCTTTGGACAGGGTCGCCGCTCCCCGGCCCTGCCCTACACGCCGTGGCGACCAGCATATGTGGGCGCCCCTTGTCGAAGGCTTTCGACGAGGGGCAGCGCCTTCCCGATCGGTCAGTTCGGAAAGGATAACGGTCCCGACCGACCGGGGATATCCACTCTCGCCCCAGGCCCCGCCTCGGAAACGTCCGAGCGGCCCTGGGGCAGGGCGGCCGCGGCACCCTCCGGGCTATGCCCCTTGGGTAACCCCTCCGGACTATGCCTCTTGGGTAACCGCGGCGCGCCGTTGCCGCCATCCTCGGCCCGGATCCGGAAACGTCCGAGCGGCCCGAGGATGGCAGGTCGCAGGGACACTGGGGCGAGAGCAAACTCTCCAACCAGCACCCTGCGTCCTCCCTCTCGCCGTTGAACCCCGCCTCGGAATATGTTCGAGCGGCCTCGACGGCCGACCCGCGTGGTCCCCTCCGGGCAGTGCCCCTCGGGTAAACCTTCCGGGCTACGCCCCTCGGGTGACCACGCGTGGCCGTCTGCGCCGACCCAGCTCTGTTTCGGAAACGTCCGAGCGGCCTGGGTGCGGCCTACCCCAGGGACGCTGGGACGGGGACCCAGGCTACCCAGCCTGGAGACCCCCAACCAGCACCCTGAGGCACCTCCCTGTCCTCGGGAACCGTTCCACGAACGGACCCCGAGGACTAGAGTTTCCAATCCCGAAGACATTTTAAAATTCCGGGATTACGGGATTTTTTGCACTCAATCTCGGGATCCCGGGACTAGTCCCGGGTTTATACATATGGAGCAAAAATAATAATAATATTTAAGAAATTATAACTTTATTAATTAACAAAAGAAAATAAATTTATGTTTATCCTCTTAATTACTAATTTGTCATTTTTAAGTACTAAAATCAAAGATAACTATGTTATGTTATTTTTATGTACTTATTAGAAGAAATCTTTAAAAAAAATAATAAAATAAAATAACTTTTTGCAACTCGCAACTTTGAAAATTTTAAAAATATAAAACATTACACTCTGAAACTTTTTAGGAACATAAACGAATAAAATACTTACACATATATACTTAATGTATATATATTAAAATATAAAACTAAAACTTTTTAACAGTTATAATAACTATTAACTATAATTGTAAGTTATCACATTTTAAACAGGTAAAAATAAAAATTTTCTTAATCCTTTCTTTGGTTTTGAAAAAACGATCTTAAAAATAATAATGCATTTAAAGTGACATCTCCAAGTCGACTTCTAATTTTGCTTCCAATACATCCTGCTGCTGAGAATGCTCGTTCAGGTTCCACACTTGTTGGGGGTATTGTCATTAAATATTGATATGCCAATTCAAGATGGTGTCCTCTGTTTCCAACTGATTCAAAAAGAGCCATTTCTTTTCTTAAAATAGATACCAAATCATTAGATATTCGAGTATCTGGTTTTATTACTTGCATACTTTTTTCAATTTGTTGCAGAAATTTTTCTTTTAAAGTTAATGTTTCCGTTTCTATCTTAGTTTCAGTCTCAGTCTCAGTTTTATTTTCATTTTCTTTGTTTATATCTGTATTCTCGCAATAATTTTCATCATTTAATCTTTCTATAATTTTTTGTAACTGTTTTCTAATGACTGTTTGATTAGGTAAAGTAAATAATTCAAATATACATTCATCATCGCCATCGCATGTTGGGTTGTGTAAATATTGTAAGACTCCGGATAATTCTTCTTTTCTTCTTTGACTAATTCTCTTCTTTAGAGCTTGAAACATATTTTGAGCTAAAGATGACTTCTTTTTAGATATTTCAAACATGAGAAGTTTGAGAACTGCATCTGCTGTACACAAATTTGCATCATGACGACATAACGCCTCTACAGCTAATTTTACTGGAGTAAGCATATCCACTATATCAGAAATGATGTTAAAATCATTTTCCTCAAAGGTAATAGGAGATTTTAAATCAATCAAAGCTTTTTGTATGCATGTTTTAAGAAAAAGAAAACGTTCAAGCATTGTTAAAAGAGAATTCCATCGTGTTTTGCAATCTAAAAGCAGAGTTAACTCTTTACCTTTTTCAGATTTTACATATTTTTGTAAAATAGAATCGTTTTTTGTTGGAGATCTCTTGAATAAGACAACAGTTTTACGTATTTTCTTCACTAGCTCGTTAATATTAATTTCATTGTGATTTGATATTTCAATGTCTTTATGGATTGGTTCAAAATCTAATCCCATCTGCGGACATGTAAAGTCTTCAATGTCTTCATCATCTTTATTAATATCATCATCGTCGCCGGAACAGTCGTCTTCTACTTGTGAAACAGCTATTTCCTTCGTTAGAGTTTGAGATACTACAATGTCTTTATTTTTATTATAAAGAACATCGCAAACTGCTAGATGTATACCATGTGCCAGACATAAATGATGTTCAGCTTTTACTATTTTTCCAACTTTCAGCATTACGTTAGGGCCATCTGTGACAATGGCAACGATGTCTTTTGTAAGTGAAATGCTGTGTTCATATAAACATTGCGGCAAAATATGTTTACATCTTTCGGCAGACATAGATCCGTGCACACGAATAAGACCTAAACTCCAAAATTTCTCTTTGCAATGTATATTAATATTCATATATCGCTTATTAGCTGTGGATGTCCATTCGTCAAAAGTTAATGAAAAGCGTTTCCCGGTTGCTTTATACTGACTTATTTCTTTAATTACATGCTCTCGTATTTGCAATGAATAATTAATAACTCTATTGCGTATGGCAATGACAGAAGTAGGTAAATCATTATAGCCTTTTGATATTAAAAGTTGTCTTAAATCATGTGATTTGACAAAAAGATTAAATGACAATCCATCTAAAGCAGTCATTCGAGCTAAAACTGCATCTAATGAAGATTTTTCAAAAGGTATAAAATAATTAGAGATTTTTCGTTTCTTTGGTAGTATTTCAGTTTCAGGCAAGTTTAAAGTGTTAGCATTATTAACTTTTTTGTTATGTTTAACCATTAAATGAGTATGTAAACCTTTTGTACTGCCACCAAGGGTCTTCAATACGGCGTTACATTGCTTGCACTTTGCAGTATTTCCATTTACAGCTTTCAAAAAATAATACCATATGGATGTGTCACATTTATCTTTTTTATGTGGAATATACACAATATCTTGTTGCTCCATGTTATAAAATTAGTTATATAAATTATATATAATTATATAATATAATATAAGAAATACTCTCTCTCTATAAACAAATACTCCTAATCTAACCTATTATTTATTGCACATCGCACCGGTAAATAGCACAGATAGGTTAGGTATCGGTACGCGAGTTATTAGCCTATTAAACATGTTTCATATCTTTTCCCTGACGATGGCGTTGCATCTTGCGTCACGTCTATTGTCTCGCAAAATTTAAAATAAAAAGCTCCATCAATATGTGAAAAAAATAAGTGATTCTTACTCGGAACTAAGTTTTAAATATGGACACATTAAATATATTAAATATATCTTTAATAAACACATTAAAATATCAATTAAAAATATTGATAATTGGATAATGATAAACTAGAAATAATTATTAAAGTATAATTTTTGTATACATCAATATATTATATAAGTATTAATTACTGAAACTGCAAATCCCGAAATTTCGGGATTTATGGTAATGAATCCCGAGGATTTTCGAGATTGTAAAATTGATCGGGATCCCGAGATCCCGGGATTCGGTATCCCGGGATTAGAAACTCTACCGAGGACCGATCAGCATGGCCCCTTCCGGGCAAAGCCCCTTGGGACAACCCTCCGGGCAAAGCCCCTCAGGTGACCATGCTGACCCCTCCGTCGGCGCGACCCCCTCCAGGTAAAGCCCCTCGGGAAACCCTCCGGGCAGAGCCCCTCGGGTAATCGCGCGCGGCACCTCCGATACGGCCCCCGCCGATCCCACTCCCCTGGTGCAACCCCAAAGCAGGCCCCCCCATGACGGAGGGGAGGGAAAAACCCCGGGCGGCGGAAGCCGCCTACCTGACAGGCGTGTCAGGCCACAGAGCATGGTGAAGGGAAGCGCCGAAGCGCCGTGCAGTCCCTTCTCCTAACGGTGCCATGCCACCGGGCGTTCCGGGTCGCCATCCCTTACCACATACGAGCCGAAGCTCTAACGGGGAAGTGGGCCCCGTATCTCCGGGGGGTGGAATTCTTCCACCGCCCGAAGAGAGCCCCCAGAGACGGAGGGCGTGCCCCCCGAATCGGGGGCAGTGTACCACAAAAAGTACAGACCGCTCTTGGCACCCCTCGCAAGGCTATTCCTTTGCGAAGGGTGAGCCCCCCCCACCATGACAAGGTGGCGGTCTACGGGGGGGAGTACAATCGCACTTCTAAATTCTAACTCTAAGTCCAAATTCTAAATCTTAACTCTAATTCTAAAATTCTAACTCTAAGTATAATATCCTAACTCTAAAATCTAAATTCTAAGTCTAAATTCTAATTCTAAGTTCTAGTTTCGAATTCTGTACTACTATACGAATAAATCAGTGTATTCATGTGTGAAAAACCAAACCAGTGTTCATATACTCTCACACTTCCACTCCCGTGAATAAAAACACGTAGAGCTTAAATCTGTCATACGGGCTTTTGAATTCAGAACAATTCAACACTGTTTCTGGGAGCGGACCACCGCGCATTCACAAGTTAGAATTAACATTCTTAGCAATTGCCAAAAAATTGGCGAGGTTAGTCCTTTTCCAGAACATTTTTTGTTCCCATGGTCTGTTCGATATGTTTAATCCCATTTCGTCTTCAACATTAAATTTATTTTTTCATGTGAGTTTTTGTAGCCTTCCATAACCTCTTTCTTGGAAGATTCTGCTAGCGCTTGAAACATCGCCCTTTACTATTGATATTTTATCTTTTCTGGATATTTTTTTCATTCTATTCATACTCACTGTGAAAAACAACATATGTTTTATGTCCCAAATAAAATAGCATCATATTGACACCAGAAGTATCGCTTTTCATTATCTGAGTCGTAATTGAAGAGTTCCCAATGAGACACATTTGTAGGCGTGTGCTGCATAAAGCTTGTTACAGGAATCGTAACAGAAGAACTCTCATGGATTTTAATCTGAGGCTGAATTTCAGAAGGACCTGCTTTATTTAGTAAAGCATTCACAATTGAAGAGTCTAGTGAAGACAAAGTTGTAGGTGTGTACTGCATAGAGCTTGTTACAGGAACTGTAACAGAAGGACTCTCGTGGATTATAGTCTGAGGTTGAATTGTAGAAAAACTTATTTTATTCAGTACAGAATCCAAAGGCGCAGTTGTGGTTAGGAACTGTGTCGAGTTTGTTGTAGCAGTTACAACAGAAGTACACGCAAAAGTCTGGGGAGGCTTAATTAATTTTAATGATACCAGTTTAGGTTTCACAGCTGAAAAATAAAACTTTTAATATAGTACAATATTTATGCAATTTAAATTATCTTAGAATAAAATCATTTAATCTATCTCTTAGAATTTATTTTATTAGTTAATTAAGTAAAAATATAAAAAGTATAAGTATTATGAGTATTTAAGTAATCAGCATCATATATAAAATTCTTACCTGAATACTTAAAAGAAGTTTCCATTGTGAAATATCAAGACAATGACGGCGTAGCCGAATAATAAAAGCGAGGTTATTGGACTACCCGACTCTTGAGCAGTGGATACTGTTTACAGTACAAGCTTCACACGCATGCGCGATAAAATAGCCCCAAATGCACCACCTTCGAAGGTGAGGCAAATAGAGCGTGCTCCTAATTGCTACTTAGAGTATGCTCTAACGTGACGCGAACATCTAGTCGCCATCTTGTTTCCGGTGACACGAACGTATTGGAGCGCATTGGAGTGAGAAGGAGCATGTTAGGGCATGCGACGCGAACAAACCTTCGAAGTCATGCCGGCGGGGGCTATGCCCCTGGTAGGTTCAACCTTGCCGGATGAGTTTGGAAGGAGAGGACAGACTAAGAATGCATCAAACGTCTTAAGCCAAGGTGTAAGGCAACGTGCCGATGGCTGCTTGGCCACGAAGACGTGAAACAGCGCGGTCGCAAACGTTCCCTCTGGGGTACCTGCCGACCCCCCAGAATAGCTAGGCTTGGTGATATCATGGAGGCTCTGAATCACTTGATACTTGTTCCTACCATACTCGTGGGATGAAAAATGGAGAAAAATGAAAAAACTAAAAATACATTCAAACCAAAGTTAACGATGAAACACAAACCCGGAGATAAAGAACAGGACCCGTTCAAGAGAAGGGAGTCTATTCCCAGATCACCACCACCATCGGCGAAAATAATAACTGGAGGAATAAATAGGCCTTGCTTTAGCGCTTTGCTTGAACAAGGTGAGGAGGCATACGACTCTCCGGCTGAAAAAAAAACGACAAAACGCCCCAGTTCAAAAAATACCAGAGAAACTGATGATAATGATGTATTTATTTTTCCTGAACCTGTTCAAAAAAGCAGTGCGAATAGTGTGGAAAGAGAGAAACTGGAACAAAAAGGCTCACCGAAAGTTGAAAAGGACGACAAGGAAGTTACGCTAGAAGAAGTGAGATCTGAAAGAGTAGCTCTAGAAGAGTTTCTCTTTAATGAAAACAATAAAATCAATAAGAATACAATTAAGTTCATATTGTCTAAGTGGGTGCTACTAGAAGGGAAATTACAAGAGAGTATCGTTGAGAGAGAAAAATTAAAGTGTACTTACCTGGCATCGAAAAATTCTATCAGTTCGATGTCCTATGTTCAAGTGGCGTTCACTCCATGGTCCGGAACAGCAGCATCTGAAACAGAAAAAAAAGAAATTATCCAACGTACTACACTAAAAAGCGGATTCAAGACTAATTCTTCGGTAATGATTGTTAAGCCTTTAAATGAAAAGGACAATTTAACGTGTGAGGATGTCAAAGAAAAACTTACAAAGAAAATGAATCCGTTAATTAAAGAAATAAGGATTAAAAGAATGAGAAAGGTGGGAGACAGAGACATTCTAGTGGAAACGGAAGGTGGAAACGAATTAAAAAAGATCCAGCAGATAATAGAAGACAATGAATGCGGGCTGAAAACAGAGCTGCCTAAGAAAACTGGACCCAGTATGATAGTATATGACGTAGAAAAGTCGGTCACAAAGGAGCAGTTTATGGAACAATTTTGGTCTAAGAATGTTGAAAAACTTGGAATCGCCAAGCAGGAAAATGAAAGCAGGGTTAAATACAGATACAACACATTTGTTAAAACCAGAAATACTAATAACTGGGTAATAGAGGTGACAGGAGAGATAAGAAGAAAACTCTTGGAGCAAGAACGACTATATATTGACTGGAGATCATACAAGGTTAATGATTACTTAGCCTTGACTAGGTGCTTCCGTTGTCTAGGCTTAGGCCACAGTGTTAAACACTGCAAGGAAAAGACCCCCACTTGTGGACACTGTGGGGGGGGGCGGGCCATATAAGCACCAATTGCTCAGAGAGAGAGAGAAATCTGCAGTCTGCGCTAATTGTACAAGAGCTAAAAGGAAAGACACACATCATACTGTAAGTGACAAGAGATGCCCGGAGTATCTAAGAGTAACTGAAATCGTAAAGAATAAAATAGATTATACATAATGATAAAATTCTTTCAAATAAATGTTGGCCGTTCGCAGACGGCATCATACGAATTAAGATTAAAAGTAGAGGAACAAGGCATTGATGTGTGTCTGATACAAGAACCATACGTATTCCAAGGACAAGTCAAAGGCTGCGCTTCACTTGGTGCAAGAGTTGTTCAAAGTAATAAGGTGACAGATACAAAAGCTGCTATAGTTGTATATAATCAGGAAATAACTGTCACAAAAATCGAACAGTTTACGGACGAACATATAGCTTGCGCACATATAGTACATAATGAAGTAAACTTATATTTGGTATCAGTTTATTGTCAATTTTCCATGGAGCTAAACTATTTTATTAATAAGTTGGAGACTATAATAGAAACGTTCAAAAGCCACGACATGATCATATCAATGGACTCCAATGCTCACTCCAAAACTTGGTACTGCAAAGAGAACGACGCGAAAGGCGAATTACTCGAGGATTTCCTAATAAATAAAAATGTATACATTTTGAATCAGCCTGGAAACGAACCAACGTTCTCTACTATAATAGGAGAGGCCAATATAGACTTGACTGTGGTGAATAGTGGAGTCCTGAAGGATATTAATGATTGGAAGGTCTTCCCGAAAATGACTTCCTCAGACCATAATTGTATATACTTTGAACATAACAACAATAAAAATTCAGAAACAAATCAGGTAATCACAGGACAACTCTATAACTTAAAGAAGGTCAATTGGGATCAGTTTGGCGATGTTATTAAATCAGAACTCAATGGGACCTTTTGTAAAGAAATCACAAATACAAGTCCGGAGAACGCCGTTAATCTATTTAATAGAAAGATTGATCTTATATGCAGTAGCAATCTAAGTAGGAGAAGACCTCTGTCTAGGAAAACAGTACCGTGGTAGAGCGAACAACTGACCAACTTAAAGAAAAGATTGGCGGCATCTCGTAGAAGCTGTAAACGGTACAGGAAACTTAAATATGAAAAGGCGTATGAATACAGTTTTGATATATACTGCAGACTAAGAAGGGACTACAAGAGAGAGATTGGAAAGGCAAAAAAGGACTCGTGGAATGATTTCGTGAACCGGAACACTACGAAAAACCCTTGGGGACTGGCATACAAGCTAATGATGGGAAAGATTAAAAATAGTAATATCCTAAGTACGATTAAATTAGGTAGCGATTTTACAACTGATTGGACTTCATCGGCGAAGAGACTTTTGGAAACATTAATGCCGGATGGAGAGGAAAGTACAGAAGCAGAGGATTCACAAAACATAAAGAACAGATATAGCGAATACTTAAACTACAATATGGAACAGGAAATAAGAATGGACGAAATAGATGAAGCAATTAAAAGAACAAAGAAGAAAAAAGTTCCTGGTCCGGATAAAATAACAGCGGAAATATTAAAAATAGTTTGGAAGGCAGCACCAAACGCACTTTACTCACTCTTCAACACATGCTTTGATAAAAACAGCTTTCCAAAGCAATGGAAACAGGCGGATTTAAAACTGCTGCTCAAAAGCCCTGAAAAGGATCCGAGCGATCCTAAATCGTACAGGCCAATCTCACTGTTGTCAGTTGTTGGGAAAGTGTACGAAAGAATCATGGTACAACGTTTCAAGGTAATTTACGAAAGTCTAGAAATGTGCTCCGACAATCAATATGGCTTCATAAAGGGACGATCAACGGAGGACGCAATATGCAGAGCGGTCAGCAGCGTGAAATCGGCCGAATCAAAGTACGTAATGGGCATATTTGTCGATATAAGTAGAGCATTCGACAATCTTTCTTGGATTGGGATTTTGGACAGGATTAGGAGTGTGCACTGCACAAGGAAGTTGTTTGAGGTGTTCATGGATTACTTCTCGAATCGAGAGGTACAATTGGCAAGCCGGGAGAGTGAATTGGGGGTATCCAAGCTCCTGAGTAAGGGGTGTCCTCAGGGTTCCATTTTTGGGCCCACAGCATGGAACATAGTTATGGACCAATTATTAGTGGAACAAAAAACTGAAGCTGAAACGAGATCTGAATACATAGCATATGCGGATGATATTCTAATCCTAGTGCCAGGAAAATCCAGGAAACAATTAGAGGAAGAGGCGCAGAAGGAAATAAACAGGATAATGAAATGGAGTACGGATAGCGGTTTACAAATATAGGAAAATAAAACAAGGGCTGTGTTATTAAAAGGGAATCTGGATGCTGAAAGGAAGCCCAGAGTCTTCTTAGGGCAAAAAAAGATAAAATTTTGTACAGAAATAAAGTATCTCGGAGTATACATGGATGAAAAGCTATCGTTTTTGCCGCATATAAGATATACTAAGGAGAAAGTCAGGAAAATATTCGCTAAAATTAAAAGAGTCAATAGAAGTAGATGGGGAATAGGAAGAGGATGTTTAAAACTGTTATATAAATCTCTTTTACTGCCAATTATGCTATATGCTGTGGGGGCGTGGTATCTAAGAGCCACTCACTCTCACGCTAGAAGGCAATTGGACGCTGCCCAGCGCTTTGTTATATTAGCAACTAATAATATCTGCAGAACAACATCAACTGAAGCACTACAAACTCTGACTGGTACTTTACCTATTGACTTGCAAGCTGTTAAAGACGCTGCATTTTATAATATTAAGAAAAATAAAAATTTTATTTATGATAACATGGAAATAAAAACGACTTTTGAAGAAAGAACAAAGGAGTACATAAAAACATTAAAGTCCCAAGTTGTTAAAAAGTTAGAAGAAACGTGGCAACACAGATGGAAAAATTCGCTCAAGGGCCGTATTACATATACCTATATTCCCAATGTGACATTCGTGGGAAAAAATCCCTGGTTCGTTCCAAATCAGAAGATGTTCTCCATACTATCTAGTCACGGTTCTACAAACGATAGACTATTCAGATTGGGGTGAAGTTCAACACCATCCTGTCCCTATTGCGATGATGAGGAGACAGTATATCATATTATCTTCTCTTGTATAAAATATGAACATTTAAGAAACGAACGAATTAGGGAATTGAGAAATGAATGTCTTTCTGATATGGAAAGACTTATTAAAACGAAAGAAAGTTACAAAGAATTTGTTGTTTTTATTGAAAAAACATATGAAATAAGGAAATGGTTTCGCTGAGTAGAATGGCTCGCCTCCACGTGGCGGGGATGGAAACGTTAGTACGAATTACTGACGGCTAAGAAGCCAATAATGAACTTAATAAATTTCTATAAAGAAATAAACTTATACATAACCACTTGAACATATACGATCACATTATGTGAACGAGTTAGATGAATACAATTAAGCATTAGATAAAACAAGCGGATATGATATAACATTGGGAGCCGCGAAATGAAGGGTGCAACAAATAATAAATAATAAATGTCCCTATCTACTGTCTAGCGAAACCACTGCCAAGGGAACGGGCTTGGAAAAATTAGCGGGGAAAGAAGACCCTGTTGAGCTTGACTCTAGTCTGGCACTGTAAGGAGACATGAGAGGTGTAGCATAAGTGGGAGATGGCAACATCGCCGGTGAAATACCACTACTTTCATCGTTTGGGCCACCACAGACAGAAACCCGCGTAGAAAAAAAAGGGCAAAAGCTGGCTTGATCTCGATTTTGTACGCATAGAGACTGCAAAAGCCGGCCATCGCCCCCTTTTGGCTTAAAGGGTTTTCAGAAAGAGGTCAAAAATTACCAAAAGGGGATAACTGGCTTGGGGGCCAAAGCTTTTTTATCGACGTGCTTTTTTTATCCCTTCGATGTCGGCTCTTCTATCTTCAAAGCAGAAATTCGCCAACTGGGATTGTTCCCCCCGCCAACGGGAACGTGAGGGGTTTAAAACCGTCGTGAGACGGTTTTTTTCCCTACTGTGACAGTCATTGCATAGAAACCTCCATACGAGGGGAACCGCGGGTTTCGCATTTGGTTCACCACTCGGTCGAGCGGCCGGTGGTGCGAACTACCATCCGTGGGTTTATCCTAACCCCTAAACCTTTCCCTCTCCATCAAATGGGCAATGATTTCTGGGTGTCTCTGAGTCAAAGGCGAAAGTGTCAAAAAATTGACCTACTAGGGGCCGTCCTCGGGGCCCGGTCGTGCACGACCCCGGGTTTCCCTTACGGCGCCCGCCCGTCCCCGGGGATCTAAACCGCTCGACGGAAACGGCTTCTAACATCGTTTATGGGTTTCGCAGTTGATGTCGGACTCGGGAAACGCGTAACGACTTAGGGACCGGCGGGGTTTTTACTCGGTAGAGCATTACCCCCTGCGATCTTTTGAGACTCAGCCTCGGGTTGGGATTCGCTTTCGGTTGACGAGACTCCACACGTTCCCACGGCGAAAGCAAAACGCCGCGAACGGACTTTGAAAAATTTCTCGCCCCGGCGAAACAAAAACGCCCCCGAAAGGGCTTGGGAAAAATTTTTTTGCTCCCCCGGCAAAGCAACACCCCGCGAAAGGGCTTGGAAAAAAATTCCCCGCTCGCCGGCGAAACAACACGCCGCAAACGGCTTGGAAAATTTCTCGCCGGGGGGCGAAAAAAACCGCCCCGAACGGGCTTGGGAAAATTTTTCGCTCGCCCCCAAACAAAAACCCCCGCGAGCAAAATTGGAAGAATTTGTCGCTCGTCCGGGGAAAGCAACACCGCCCGATCGAAAATTTTGGGGGAAAATTTTTCCCCTCCCGCGAAAGCAACACGCCCGCCGACTTTTGGAGAATTTTTTCGCTCGGCCGGCCAAACCACCCCGCGACGAACTTGGAAAATGCGGGTTGTTCGGGGGGAGGTGTCGCCCCCCAAAAAAGCCCACGCCGCGATCGGGCTTTGGTACGGCGGCGCGTCCGCCGGGGGTTCGCCCGCCAACGAAAAACAACACGCCGCAACGGCTTGGGAAAAATTTGTGCTCCCCGGGGCC
>NW_028191011.1:0-38734 GCF_048542155.1 Nylanderia fulva | reverse complement strand
GCACGATGCACGACCAACATAGTCTTCCAACGTCAACGCATGTCTTTCAACATTCGTATAAAACATTTTTTTTAAACTAGTAGCGTGGTTTTGGTCAAATTAAGGGATTTCAGTATTTGTTGTACATCTTGTGTATACAAGTTATGTATATATAGGGTGTTTCAAACTGGCGGAAAAGTTTTTAATGTTAGATTTCTGGTCATTTGGAGACGATTTTTCGTTAGAGAAAATGTTAAAAAAGACCATCATTTATAGCATGTTGCTAATTTTCGCTATTATATATTTTTATAACTAAGCTTCATATTAAATCTATTAAAGTAAACTCTACTTAAAATTAACTGAAAGATGTAGTTCTGTTAGCATTTTATTTCCACAAGGCTTAGTTTCCAAAAAAGCCTTCATTTTCAACTGCTTACAATTCGAAAATTATTGATGTCTCAACATTTTCGCTGAGGAAAAATCGTTTTCGACTGATACCAGAAATCTGCCATTAAAAACTTTTCCGCCAATTCAAAACACCCTGTATATGTAGGAAATGTATACGCAAACGTAAGAAGCAATTTTGCAATTCATTACATATCATTAAATTGATATATGTCTATTTATAAATCTAATGAGTAATTATATATATATATATATATAGTAGTTAACTTTTTTACAAATGATACTTTTTTTAAAGAGCTTTTATTAATTAATGTAAGTACAATAAAATGTGTTATCAATTAAAATAAATGAAGTCTTCTAATAATAAACAAATGATCTGTAACATAGCAACGAAATGGTGTAAAAACGTATAAGGTGTAAGTGTATATGTGGTGTAAGTGTGGATCTAAAAATGCTACAGTAATGTCACAGTAACGCCACAGTACGCCCCCCAACGCGACGACTACGTTGCGAAAAGGACTTTCTTCTTAGCTGGGTAAGTTCGTAATGATTTCCCGAAAGAAGCAGTAGAAGTACTAGGGTAATCTGGTGAAATAGTAGATGCAGGTATGACTGATGTGGTTGTAGGAACTGCAGGTACAAACTGATGGTACAACTGATGTGGTTGTAGATGTAGATGAAGTTCTCGAAGAGGATGAAAGAAGAACAAAAGAATCTTCCTTGGGAAAAAAGGCTGGTTTCAGACGTTCCGTTGAGACGTTGACTAATTTCCTGAAATGTCAATAGTAAACAAAAAATCAGAAATTCGTTTGTTAACAAGAAAAGGATCAAAATATGGTGATTGAAGAGATTTCTTCACAGCATCTTCACGAAGCCATACGTGAGTACAATCGTAAAGATTCTTGTGTACAAAAGGTGATTTGTTTGGTGTGATGATGGGTAGGAGAAGATCTAATATTCCTCATATGTATTCTATGTTTCTCTAAAAATATTTCAGGATCTGCTGGAAAATCTTCCTCAATAAAGAATTCACCAGGAATCCGAAGAGTAGTTCCATAGAGTAATTCAGCAGGTGAAGTTTTCAAGTCTTCTTTGTGAAGCACGAACGAAGACCAAGAAGAACAGTAGGTAAAGATTCCAACCAATTCTTCGTCTGATGACACATAATTGCAGTCTTGACAGTCCTATGCCATCTTTCCAAAATTCCGTTTGTAGCTGGATGATAAGCAGAAGTTCTCTTGCAATCACATCCAATCAAATTAGTTAATGCTTTAAAGAGAGATGCTTCAAATTGTGGGCCTTGATCTGTAGTAATAGTTATAGAAGATCCATATCTAGCTACCCAATGAGAATAGAAAGCTGTCGAAACTGTTTCAGCAGTTATTTCTTTAAGTAGAATAACTTCAGGCCACCTCGAGAAACGATCTATTATTGTTAAGCAATAACGGAAATCTTGACAAGAAGGAAGAGGGCCTATTAAATCTAAATGTACATGTTAAAAACGCTGATCAGGAACCGTAATTTTAACAGGGACATTTTTTGTATGTCTTGAAATTTGGAACGTTGGCAAGGTAGACAAGTGCGAGTCCACTCTTTAACGTCTTTATTCAATGACGGCCAAATAAATTTCTGTAGAAGTTGTTTAGCTGTAGATCTTCCACTGGGATGTGCGAGGCCATGTACTACATCAAAAACTCGCTTACGAAGAGGTTTAGGAACGTATGGACGAATTAACTCAGAGAAACAGTCACAATATATAGGTACAGATGAGCCAGTAAGCATAAGTTTCTTTAGTTGGAGTGAAGAGTTCAAAGAAAGGAGATCTTGAAGTTCTTCATCATCCTTTTGAAATTCTGCTAATTCTTCCAGAGAGACAATGATTGGCATTGAAACTGACTCAATTCTTGATAAAGCATCAGCTACAGAATTTAACTTGCCTGAAATGTGGACAATATTAGTAGAGAATTGAGCAATAAGATCCAGTTGCCTAATTTGTCTAGGTGAAGCTTTGTCAGGTTTCTGAAGAAAAGCATAAATTAAAGGTTTGTGATCTGTCCTAATAATGAGTTGTCGTCCCTCAAGCAAATATCTGAAATATTTAATTGCTAAATAAATGCTTAAAAGTTCTCTATCATAAGTACTGTAGTTCTTTTGAGTTTTATCAAGCTTTTTAGAAAAGAATGCAATTGGTTTATTGACATTTTCAATTGTCTGTTCAAGTGATGCTCCTACAGCGAAATCAGAAGCATTACAAGTAAGAATCAAAGGAACTTGAGGAGCAGGATGAGAGAGGGTAGTCACACGGAGAAGTTCTTCTTTGCAATTCTGAAAAGCTGCTTCTGTCTCCATAGACCAAGGAATAGTTCTCCTATCTCTCTTGCGACTGTCCTTCAAAAAGTTTGTAAGTAATGCTTGATGTTTAGCTGCGTTTTTAAGGCAACGACGATAATAATTAATAATGCCAATAAATCTTCTTAAATCATGTATTCTCTCTTAGGTTTGGGATAGTCAATAATTGATTTGACTTTTTGTTCTGTAGGTTTGATTCCTTGACTAGAGACAAGATATCCGAGGAAAATAATTTCTTTTTGACCAAAAAGACATTTGGATACATTAAGTGACATTCCAGCTTTCTGTAGACGATCAAAAACAATCCGCAAATGAGTGATGTGTTCTGACTCATCTCTGGAAGCTATGAGAATATCGTCAAGATAGCAAAATGCAAAATCTAAATCATTTAACAATATATTCATAAACCTCTGAAATGTTTGAGCTGCGTTACGAAGACCAAAAGGCATAACCAAAAATTCGAAAAGTCCAAAAGGTGTAGTTACAGCGGTCTTAGGAATATCTTCCTTTGCAACGGGTACTTGATAGTACGCTTTAACAAGATCAATTTTAATAAAAGATATTCTTACCGTACAGCTCCGCAGTGAAATCCTGTATGTGAGGCAATGGATATTGATCAGGAACAGTGACCAAATTTAACGCACGATAATCTCCACAAAGTCTCCATACATTTTCCTTTTTTGGAACCATATGCAAAGGTGCTGCCCACATACTGCATGATGGTCTACAAATACCTTGGTCCATTATGAATTTAAATTCTTCTTTGGCATACTTCAGTTTCTCCGGAGAAAGTCTTCTGGGAATTGCAAATTTCGGAGGACCTTCCGTAACAATCCGATGTTCAATTCCATGTGAGTTTACCGATGAAAGAGGGGCAAAATGAGTAAGTCCTTGAAATTTTGCTAAAATCTTGTGAAAAGAAGAATCTGGAGATGTGGTACAAATTGATAACTGCAAAACTTCTTGTATCCTTCCACAATTTTTAAGACCTGTTAAGGAATCAATTAGACGTTTGTTTTTTACATCTACAAGGAGATTAAAATGTCCGAGGAAATCTGCGCCTAAAATGGGACGTTGTATGTCCGCCACGCAAAATTTCCAACGGAAAATGCTCCTGAGACCAAGATCCACGGAAAGAGTTTTAGATCCATAAGTATCAATGTGTGTTCCATTGGCAGCAAAAAGTTTTAAATTGGTTGATAACGGTTTGTATAATATTTTCTTGGGAAGCAAAGAAATGTCAGCACCAGTGTCAACAAGAAATTGTAAATTAGACGACTTGTCAAAATAACGAGGCGATGACAAGGTAAACCGTTGTGAGTTGCCTCTATCTTCAACGGTATCTCTAGTTTTCCGTTGAATCAGTAAGACAGAGAGTTTTTGACATTGTACAAGGAATTGTACATTTCTTTGCTTTATCTCCAAATTTCTTGTGATAAAAACAAATTTGTTCCTTAGAATCCGACTTTTTATCTCTTGAATTAGATCTTAATCTTGTTTTACTTCGAGATCGACTAAAAGATCTACCGCGACGACGAAAAACTTCCAGCGCAGCAATTCTTTTCTCTAAATCAGCAAGATCCGATTGTTTTGATTTCAAAGAAGTGTTTACTTCGGTTATTTGATATCCGGTATCACGTTCGACTATTTTATCCGCGAGTTCAGCTAGCTTGATTAAAGGTACGTCCTCAACAACAGCTAATGTCGCTTGAACTTTGTATGGCAAACGTTGAAGCCAAAGTGAATGTAATATATTATCCGCTAAAGATCCACCGGATAATTGACGTATCTCACGTAAAAACTCCGTTGGTTTTTTGTCATTTAATTTAATTCCGGCTAATAATTGACGTAACCGTTTTTCTTCTGAATCCGTGAAGCGGTTAATGAGCGCCGACTTTAAAGCGTTATATTTATCGTTTTCGGGCGGATTTTCAATAATTTCCGAAACGACAATTAATGCCTTTTCATCAAGATGACGGATAACGGTATTATATTTTATTTCCTCGGAACGTATACGAAATACCAAAAATTCGCTTTCGACTTGAGCAAACCACAATTTAGATTGCTTATGCCAGAATGTAGGAAGTTTCACAAGACGAAATTCATTAGAATGGATCTGAATGGACTCACCAGACTGCTGTTGCATATTTCCAGAGGGTGAATTTAAAATTTCCGATCCTACCTGATTTAAAATGTTCTCTGTCGAAGATGTCAAAGCAGTTGAAGTAGACGGAACAGTAGAGTAAGTTGTCTCAGATCTAAAAGGAGATCTATCTAAAGGCATCTCGGTTGTTATTCCAACGACAATAAGAAACGATCCGGAAATCAAAGTCCGAAGATTCTTGACAACGTATAGAAATCTTTCCAAAATTCAGAAATTGAATTTCCCGCTCAAGAGAATATTTCTGTGTTGATCACTTATCACGTCGGGGTCACCAAAATGTAGTAACTTTTTTACAAATGATACTTTTTTTAAAGAGCTTTTATTAATTAATGTAAGTACAATAAAATGTGTTATCAATTAAAATAAATGAAGTCTTCTAATAATAAACAAATGATCTGTAACATAGCAACGAAATGGTGTAAAAACGTATAAGGTGTAAGTGTATATGTGGTGTAAGTGTGGATCTAAAAATGCTACAGTAATGTCACAGTAACGCCACATATATATATATATATATATATATATATATATATATTTAATCGTTTTGAAGATAATAGAGCTATTATATATATATATATATATATATATATATATATATATAATAACGCAAACTTCTCAAATATATATGACATTTTTCATTAGGGACTCTGAAATATTTAGTAAAACATCATTTTCTGATGACCTTACTTCAATAATTTTATTGACAATATAATGAGAGGAACAAGATGCTATAAAAAGGGTAACACATTTAATCGTTTTGAAGATAATAGAGCTATTATTATATATATATATATATATATATATATATATATATAATAATAATAGCTCTATTATCTTCAAAACGATTAAATGTGTTACCCTTTTTATAGCACCTTGTTCCTCTCATTATATTGTCAATAAAATTATTGAAGTAAGGTCATCAGAAAATGATGTTTTACTAAATATTTCAGAGTCCCTAATGAAAAATGTCATATATATTTGAGAAGTTTGCGTTTCGAGTCGATATGTATCGCTTGTATTGTTGACCCTTTTCCGCATACGTGATTGGTGGTCGATGATGTCGTGAGAGAGAGAACTGTGAAAGTAATCACTGAAAGTTTGGTGACAGTTAAGTGGGGTTAATTGATGACAGATGTCAAAGAATTAATCGTAGCCTAAAAGTTCTGCGGTCGATGAAAAAAAAAGTTCTGCAGTGTGTTGGAATATACAGACGTGAGAATTACGCAAGTATTTTGTATTTTGATTTTTATTTAATTATTGATTTTTTATGCATTAATAATATTTTTCCTGAAAATGAAGAAGAGTTACGACACAAAATCACTAGAGCTGTTAAAGGCATTACAGCAGAAATGCTGCAGTCAACAATGAGGAATATAAATTAATACAATCGTCGCTCGTATATTGAAAACAAAGTGATAAATATAAGGCCAACTTATCGAGCTGAATATTCGAGATGTTCAGTCAACTACCATTTATTACATGTATAAATTATAAAACTACAGTCATTATATTAAAACTAACGCAAATTACAATCATTCTATAAACGTTTCGACCGCACGCGGTCTTCTTCAGTATAATTATTGAAATATAAATTCTTACAATTCACATAATATTGAAATTTAATTATAGTTATTCAGAATCAAGAGTTTTTGAGCAATTAACGCGTGTTTCAATCCGTCCTGTCCAACAATGTTCGCCTCGATATGATCCCTGATTTTGTTCAGATCTCGGATAGTTTCATCGTTAATATGCGAGAAATTAACCCGTTCCGTAGGCGCTGCGATTTATAAAAAATTACCGATCAACGCATGTCCAAATTATAATATGTATCCCCTACAATTGGTAGTATGCTTACCTATCATCGTTCTTCTTGATAATTTTGCTACTTATTAACAGTTATTAAGGATGACACATAACAAACCAACAATACAGAAAGACAGCTCATTTTAAACTCTACTTGATCGGAGAGCGTGCGTGTTTATATATGATCTAATATCTATGTTTTACTCGTTAATGTCCTATTTGTCCTATTATTATTTCTTGTTCGCTAATATATCCAAAATATCAAAATACGACTCGCTAAGTAACTCAGTATCTTTGTTTAAATTTAGTCCATTTTTTTGTTCCTTGATATGTAGCATCTCAGAAATGAGTCTTTTATAATAATTATTTTCGATATTTATAATAATTATTTTCGAATGAGGAATATTATAAAACGCGTTGAATATTGTATTGAACATGATGGTCAAAATTTCGAGCAATTTATGTGTTAATAAATGTTCTATAAACAAACATTGTATGTATATTTTCTTCTCCGAACTCTCTTTGACATTTCAAACCGTTCAAAAATACTTAGAATCCAACTTACTATTTTCATACATAAAATGTCAATTATCTCGTAAACGATGCATAGTAGGAATTTTTTACTACATATGATTTTTGTCGCAAATGATCCCTACTATACAAATATGCATAAAAAGTTATAATAGGTATCCATTTAAAAAAACTATGTTAATCTGCATAACTCGAAAGGACCACGAGTAGAACAAAAATTATTACGCGCACTTTGTAGCTGACTTAGAGCCGTGCAAATTCCTCTTTTTAAACTTTCTTGTAACTTCAACCAATTGCGAGATATTTGCTCAGACATCTATGGACAGACACCCTGTATATATATATATATATATATATATATATATATGATAGGAATAAAATGATGGAAAAGCTTGAAGAAATATTGAATGAACTAGAAAGTGTAAAACGTGAGATGGAAAAGAAAGAAAAGAAGTGGGAAAAAGAAAGAAAAGAAATGGGAAAAAGAAAAAAGAGAAATAATCACAAAAATTGAAAAGAAAAAGGTAAAAGGGGGGATAGTTAAAGAGAAGAAGGAAAGAGTAATAAAGTTGGAAAAAAGACTAGTGGAATTGGAAAGTAGAAAAAGAGAAGAGATACAAAAGAAAGGAGAAGAGGAGCTATCGATGAAAGTGAAATGGATAGAATGGAGAATAGAGAAAGAAGAGAGAGAAAAGAGAAAAAGGAACATAGTGATAAAAGGTGTGAAAAAGACGGAGAACTATGAGAGAGAAATCGAAGAGATATGCAGAAGTATAGAGGTGAAAGTAGAGATAGAAGGTATAAAGGAATTAAGGACAGGCAGAGAGGAAAAAGGTGAGATGATCTTAGTAAAATTAAAGGATGAAGAGATAAAAAGAGAGGTAATGAGAAATAAAGGAAAATTAAAAGGAAAAGAGATATGAATTGAAGAGGATCTGACCTTCAGAGAAAGAAGGGTAAAACGGAGACTAAGAAGAATAGCGGAAGAAGAGAGAAGGGAAGGTAAAAGAATAAGACAAGGTTATGGAAAAAATTGGATAGAAAATAGATGGTGGTTTTGGGATGAGGAAAGAGAAACACTAGTAGATGGAGAGGGTAGAAGAAGATTGAGTAAGGCAGTAGTAAAAGAGAGGGAAGGGATGAGCGGGCAATAGAGAGGAGAGTAGAGAGGGAAATGTTACAGGGGTGAAAATAGCATTTTGGAATGTAACGGGGATGGAAGGGAAAGATAAAGAATTTTGGGAAAAGATAAAAGAGTGGGATGTAATAGTCTTAAGCGAAACATGGATAGAGAGTAAAGCTTGGGAAGGGGTAAAAGATAAGCTACCTGAGGGGTATAAATGCAAAGCGCAAAAAGAGAATGTAAGAGAGGAAGGGCGAAGAAAGGATTAATAATGAAGATAAAAAGGAAACTAATAGAGAAAGTTCGAGAAGAAAGAGCTGAAAAGAAAGGAATAATAGTAGGTAGAATGAGGATAGGAAATGAGAGATGGAGAATTGTAGGAGTTTACGGGAATGGAGATTTAGAAAAGAAATTAGAAATGTTAGAAGAATGGATGTTGGAAAAAAGGAATAAGGGAATAAGGGAATATTAAAACAATAATAGGAGGTGACTTCAACGAGAACGGGCACAGAAGGAGGATGGAATCATAGGATGAATGATAAAGATGAGAGGGAAGAGAAAGGAAGAAAAGCGAAGGATAAGATAATAAATAAGGAAGGGAGACTGTTAGTAGATTATATCAACAAAAAAAGATGGGCAATAATAAACGGATGTATAGAGAAAGATGAAGAAGGAAAATGGACATTTACAGGAGGAAGAGGAAACACGATAATAGATTATGCGATAGAAAACGAAGAAACATGGGAAGGGGTGGAGAGAATGGAAATAGGGGATAGAATTGATTCGGACCATCATCTAGTTATAATATGGCTGAAGGGAAAAGAGAAAAGAAAAAAAAGAGAAGAAAGAGAGAAAAGAAATTACAGAGTATGGGACGAGAAAAGTATAAAGGAATTTAGAAGCAGGATAGAAGCATTAGAAATAACAGGTGATTCAATTCATAAAAAATGGATGTAATGGGGATAAAGATAAAAAGAATACTGAAAGAAATAAAGAGTAAAGAAGAAAAAAGAAATAAGAGGAAAAGAGGATGATGGGATAATGAGTGTAAGAAGAAAAAGAAGGAAGTGAGGAGGTTGCTAAAAAGATGGAGGAATGGAAATGGACGAGAGAGAACATACAAGGAAGAGAAAAAGAAGTACAAGAAATTATGTGAGAAGAAAAAAGAAGAAGAAAACGAAAAGTGGATAGAACTAGCGGAGAAAGCCAACACGGGGAGCAAGGTGTGGGACGTGGTAAACAGAGAAAGAAAGAAATGGGAAGGAATAAATAGAGACGTAGACAAAGGGAAATGGACGAGATATTTCATAAATGTGCTAGAAGGAGTAGGTAGAAAAGTAGTAAATGGAGAAGAACAAAAAAGAATAGATGAAGAGAAAGATATAGATGAAGAAGAGATAAAGAAAGTGATAAGGAGTTTAAAAGACAATAAAGCGATAGAAATAGACGGTATAGCAAATGAAGTGTGGAAATACGGAGGAAAGAAACTAGAAGATTGGATGAGAAGGCGGTGTAATAGGATATGGAGAGATGAAGGATGGTTAGAGGAGTGGAAAGAAGGCCTGATAATACCGATAAGGAAGAAGGGAAATGGGGACAAAACGGAAGATTACAGAGAAGTCTCGGTAATGCCATCGCTGTACAAAATATATGTATCGATATTAAACGAGAGACTTAAGAAAGAAGTCGAGAGAATGAAGATGATCCCAGAGAATCAGACAGGTTTTAGAGAAGGTAAAAGTACGATGGATAATATAATATATATATAATCAACTACTTAATAAACAGGCAAGTTACAAAAAAGGAGGTAAGTTGGTAGCGCTTTTCGTGGATCTGAAGGCGGCTTTCGATACAGTAAATAGAGAAATCTTAATTAAAACGCTGAGAGAAAAAGAAGTGAGGGAGGAGTTGGTAGTAGAGAGTGCAGCTAGGTGTAGAAACGAAGAGTAGGGTAAGGATAGGTGTTCACGAACGCGCTGCGTGAGAGGAGGTCGCGCTGCACTAAGGCTAAGTCACTCTCTCTTGTATAAAGAATTTAATACTTAAACACACGTAAATACAGAACACTCAGACAAGACTTATAACAACTGTTAATAATTTCGCAGGAAGAGAACGTAATCGAGATCAGAGTACAAAATAAGCGGTGGTCGTCAACGAATTTTGCGGTTTATCTATCAAGCGGTTACGATATGCGGTTCACAGCGGAAAAGCGATAAAAGCTGCACGCCGAATGTGGGCTTTTCCTTTATAGGTTTTCAGGACGGAACCCACTCTTACGTAAAGCGCCACTGATCTCGAGTATTTTGAATATTGCGCGGGGTGACCTGAGCGCATCACGCGCGATTGGCCGCTGTAAAATTAGACTAAACGCGTGTTCTTAGAAGGCATGCGTAAGCGGGCGATCGCGGTAATTATTGGTTAATCGAGGCGTCCGTAAGAATTCGCGCATGCTCGCTGTAACCGGACTATTCGGCGGAACGGTTACAGTACCGTTAGTTGTTGTTAGTTGATAGGTTTTTTTTGTGACAGATTGATTTATTACATGGTTTTTTTCCTTGAAATACATATAAACTATGTCTCTATTTGTTATGATTTTCAATCGACCCGTCTAGAATATTCGATTAGGCGTTTCAAACAATAGGTAATAAGACAGGAGTGTTTTTGGACTGCAAGGGATGTTAGGCAAGGATGTCCGATAAGCCCGCTTCTATTTAATTTATTAACAGCAGATTTAGAAGAAGAGATGAGTAAAGTTAAATGGGGAGAAGTAAAGATAGGGAAGGAAAGAATTTACACGCTATCCTACGCGGACGATATTGTTTTAATGGCGGAGAATAAAGAGGAAATGAAAAGCATGATAGAGAGATTAGAGACATACCTAAATAAAAAAGGACTAGAACTAAACGTGAAAAAGACGAAAATTCTAAGGTGTAGAAAAGACGGGGGTAGGGAGAAAAAGTATAATTGTAGATAAAAAGGGCATAAATTAGAAGAAGTAAAAGAATACAATTATTTAAGGTATAAGATAAAGAAAAACGGAGGTCAGGATAGACAGGTTAAAGATAGGGCAAAAAAAGCAGCAATGATTATGGGGCAGGTATGGGCAATAGGTAAGAGAAGGTTTGGGAAGGACATTAGGAGAAGACTATGATTGTTTGACAGGTTAATATGGTCGGTGGTGGGATATGGGGTAGAAATATGGGGGTAGAAAGAAAGAGAAGAGTTTGAGAAATTACATAAAAGGTATATTAGGTGGGTTTTGGGAGTAGATTGGAGAACTCCGGGATACATGATAAGGGAAGAAGTGCAGAAAGATAAATTCAGTGGGATAGGTGGCAATAGAGCATTCAGATTTGAGAAAAGATTAAATAAAGGGAAGGGAAGTAAATGGGCAAGGGATTGTTTGAAAGAGATAAGAGAGAGAGAGAAGAATAAAAGGAATAGAACTGTCAGAGTGGAAAAAAGAAAGAGTTAAGTTTATGGAGGGGGAAAGAGGGTTAGCTAGGAAAGTAGATAAAGAGTCAGACGAAGAAAGGAGAGAGAGAATAGAGGATAGGATAAGGATAATAGAAAAGAGAGAGAAAAAAATGCAAAAAAAGGAGAGATGGGAAAAGATAGGAAATTCGGAATATAATAAATGTTATAGCAAAATAATGAAGGAGGGAGTGCCTGAATATCTGAAAAAAGGATGGGGAGAGAACGGATGAGATATACATGTAGAGTAGGTAGCGTGAGTAAGAAGCAGAAAAGGTAATAAATAAAGAAGATTAATAAAGAGTAAAAAGAGAGGAGAGGTATAGAAAAATAGATGCGTATTAAAAAAAAGTGAGAGAGGGCGATTGTGGCGAGAGGGCGAAGCGATGAGAGAGACAAAGAATAAAAAGAGAGGAGATAGATGCATTAGATATAAAAGGCGTGCGAGCGAAATGTATAGGTTAAGGAGATGAAATGTATATAGGTTAAGATATACATATATGTAACTCCAAGGGGAACATTAAATAAAATATATATATTTGAAACAGTAAAAATTATTTAATTTATTTGTTTATTGAAATTTCGACCTAACTGGCCAGTACAATTTAATTAGAAACACCACGTTTCGACCCTTAGGTACGGGTCCTTTTTAAGTATAACTGCACAATAAAAATATACAATAATTAAGATATGAAACAATAATTTACAAAGTTGTTAACAAAGAAATTTAAAATAATATACAAATAATATAATGTACCTTTCAAAATGTTGATTCGACAGCAGTAAAATTACTAATGTTAAACCGGAAACAAGTAAATCAATTTAAGTCAAACGTTAAAAACACACTAATATCAAAGTTCGACAATACAACAAAATAAATAAATAAATAAATAGACAATCGTATACTGTGGATCAACTTATCATAAATCGGATTTAGATTTTCTGTGTCCTTTTGCAAATTAATGTTATTCTTATATTTTTTAATAAAAAACATCTCCGCTAATTCTCTCTTCTTTCTATGTTTTTCGCAATGTAAATCCTAGGTTCCATCCACTTAAAATCATGGTCATATTTTTTTCGATGTTTGCTAATTACGTTAAAATTGCTATGATGTTGTTTAATATTTCTACAATGTTTGTTTACGCGTGTAGCTAATTGTCTTTTTGTTTGCCCTGTATATGTTGCATTGCAATCGTTACATTCTATCAGATACACAACGTCAGTTTTTTCATATGGTTGATTTTATTTTTACCTCTCTTGATTAATCTATTTAATTTTTTCGGGATAGTATAAACAATGTCGAGGCCACATTTTTTAACGCAATACTCAGATTTTCGCTCAAGTTTTTTATATAAGGTGTCGGTAACAATGATCTCGTATTAAACTTTCTACATCCATTGTCATTAACCATCAAATATTCTCTACTAAAGGTGTTTTAGAGTTTTTATTCTCTTCTCAATATGTAGTTTAATGAAAGGTTTTGGGAAGCAATTGTTGACCAAAATATCCGTAATAATTTTGATGTTATCAGTGTGAAAGCATTTGTTTGAGAGTAATAAAGCTCTGTCGACTAAACTTTTGATCGTGTTGATTTTGTACTGAAGGGGGTGGTTAGAAAGGAAATTTAGATATCTGCCAGAAAAAGTGGGTTTTGCACGATAATTTAGAAAAGTCAATCTTGAAACCTGCTTCCCACATTAAAGATGGTTGGAGTTTTGTGAATAAAATTAAAAACTTTAATATTGACGATAGTGAAATGTTGATTTCACTTGATGTTACTTCTTTGTTCACAAATATTCCTACAGACTTAGTTTTAAAATCAATTGAAAAACGTTGAACGGACATTTCTGGTAACACCAGTTTTAGCTTATCACAATTTTTATATGGAGTTGAAGTTCTTTTAGAATCTACAAGTTTTTGTTTTAATGATCAATTTTATGAACAGATTTATGGTACCCCAATGGGCTCCCCCCTTTCACCTATTTTGGCTGATTTAGTTATGAACGATCTCGAAACAGAATGTTTAGACGCTTTACAATGTAAGATTTCAGTTTATTATAAGTATGTTGACGACATTTTTGCAATAATTCCAAGTAAGAATATAAGGCCGGTTTTAACCCAGGTCCTCTGAGGGGGGTGCGGGGCGGGGGGGTTTTCGGCGGCGAAGGGGTATGACGTCACGCGGGCGGGGGGTCTTATCAGCAGATAAGAGGCTGATATTTATATACAAAAGATAAACATATATCTATTACAAAAGGGCTGCCGCTGCCGACAATCAAGGGGGGGCGGTTGCGTTTCTTCCCCTCATACGTTATTTGTATATTTCTAAGAAATATAATCAAATTCTAAGAAGGGCTACCGCTTGGCGTGCGCCGACAATCAAGGGGGGGGGGGTTGCGTTTCTTCTCCTCATACGTTATTTGTATATTTCTAAGAAATATAATCAAGACCCTCAGACGTTTGGGACCCCTATGGGGTCACCGTTATCACCAATTATTGCAGACGTGGTTATGCAAGATCTTGAGGATACAGTTCTCAAAGCGTTGAATTTGGAATGTTCGTTTTATTTTCGTTATGTGGATGACATAATAGTGGCCACCTCTATGACTAATATGACTCAGATTGTGAATAATTTTAACAACTATCATGAAAGACTTAAATTCACGGTCGAACAAGAGGTTAATCATAGCTTGTATTTCTTAGATTTATCACTTAAAATTATTAATAACACAATATATATAGACTGGTATCAAAAAGAAACCTTCTCAGGAAGGACGTTATCATTTTATTCAAACCACCCATTATGCCACAAAATTGGAATAATATATAACCTTGTAGACAGATGTCTATTGCTATCACATTCACTATTTTTTAATAAAAATTTAGAGTTAATTATTAATATACTCATAAGCAATGGTTATCCTCTTGATCTGATTTTTAACAAAATTAATCATCGGATAGAACACATCATATCTAAGAGGAGCATTATAGAGAGACAGGCCAACATAGAAAGAACAAAAAGTATAGGAAATGACTCGGTTGATAAAAAATTCTTTGTCATTCCGTATATTGATAGGATCTCAGAAATGATTGTTTCTTCGGTAAAAAATAAAAATTGTATTGTAGGGTATAGATGTCTCAACAAACTGGATAATATTATTAAAGCACAGAAAAATAAAACTAAACATCCATGCAATTCGAATGTGGTTTATAAGATCAGTTGCAATAATTGTAATGCATCTTATGTAGGCCAAACAAAGAGGCAATTGCAGACGCGAATAAAAGAACATAAAAATAATATTAGGTTGGACTCAACGAAACATTCAGTAATTTCTGAACACATAAGAAATGAACATCATACTTTTAATTGGGACAATGTTAAGATCATGGACAAAGAAAATAATTATTATAAAAGACTCATTTCTGAGATGCTACATATCAAGGAACAAAAAAATGGACTAAATTTAAACAAAGATACGGAGTTACTTAGCGAGTCGTATTTTGATATTTTGGATATATTAGCGAACAATAAATAATAATAGGACAAATAGGACATTAACGAGTCAAACATAGATATTAGATCATATATAAACACGCACGCTCTCCGATCAAGTAGAGTTTAAAATGAGCTGTCTTTCTGTATTGTTGGTTTGTTATGTGTCATCCTTAATAACTGTTAATAAGTAGCAAAATTGTCAAGAAGGACGATGATAGGTAAGCATATTACCAAGTGTAGGGGATATATATTATAATTTAGACATACGTTAATCGTTAATTTTTATTAATCGCAGCGCCTACGGAACGGGTTAATTTCTCGCATATTAACGATGAAACTATCCGAGATCTGAGAAAAATCAGAGATCATATCAAGGCGAACATTGTTGGACATGACGAATTAGAACACGCGTTAATTGCTCAAAGACTCTCGATTTGAATAATTATAATTAAATTCCGATATTATGTGAAGTTGTATGAATTTATATTTCAAGAATTATACTGAAGAAGACCGCGTGCGGTCGAAACGTTTATAGAATGATTTTAATTTGCGTTAGTTTTAATATCTAATGACTGTAGTTTTATAATTTATACATGTAATAAATGGTAGTTGACTGAACATCTCGAATATTCAGCTCGATAAGTTGGCCTTAGATTTATCACTTTGTTTTCAATATACGAGCGACAATTTGTATTAATTTAAATATAATCAAATTCTAAGAAGGGCTACCGCTTGGTGTGCGCCGACAATCAAGGGAGTTGCATTTCTTCCCCCCATACGTTATCTGTATATTTCTAAGAAATATAATTAAATTCTAAGAAGGGCTGCCGCTAAATCCATGCTTGAGCGCCGACAATCAGTTCTCTGAAAATCTAAGATAATCAAATTCTAAGAAGGGCTGCCGCTGAATCCATGCTTGAGCGCCGACAATCAAGGGGGTTGATACATGATCTATACGTTACCTGTATATTTCTAAGAAATATCAGCGGGTAAAGTTTCGGGGCGAACAAGTTGCTGCCTGCAACCTCGCAGCTTGCGGCCTCGCTGCCTGCGACATGTTTTCGCGGGGGATTGCATTTCATCCTCGCGGTACCTCCCCAATAAGCGACGGTTCTTTATTGTTTATCTTAGGAAGAAATACCAGTGCCGATAACAAGCGGCTGCAGGAATTTATAAACAAAACAAGCGCCAAAAATCTACGTCATCTAAATTTTTCTCGTTTATACGTTGACGAACAAAGGGTTGATCGGGATATATAATGAGGATTCTGATGCTGCCGAGTCATAGTACGGTGACCACTGGCGAGCGCACGCTCTCTTCATTCGGGGTGCAAGATGTTTGTCTTGCTATCAAGTGCTTCCGATAGTCTCAGTTTAAGTGCCGAACAGTTGCAATATATTCCGAAGATTGTTTTACTGCAAAAGTGCGGCTATTTCGTAGAGCTATTTGTGAGACAAGCTTCCGGAGCACATCAAGACGGATCTGGAGGTTCAGACATATCGTCGCTGCCTCGAACATTACAATCGGCCATGGATGCGAACGCATATTGACGGTCCAGCACCGATGATCAGGGATTGCAGCGAATGTCAGCGAAAATAGGCTGAGGTTACAAGTGTAATACAGTGTGAAAAAGTGTCAGACAATAAAAAAATGGAGAACGCAGTAAAAAATCATTCGAGGTGTTATGAGAATGTTGAGAGATGGTATAGGCATCTCGAGGAATGCTATCATGATGAAAAAAAGATAACCCGTTTTGTGAAGAGAAGAACAATCCGGTGACTTCGGTTGTGCAATTCGTAAGAAATCGCGAACTTGGTGTGCAAAAACCGCATACAAGAGATGTTGCCGATTTCCTGGAAATTCACAAAGACATTTTAAGAGTGACTGGTGGTTTATCTAAATGCACCAGATCGTCAAAACGACACAAGCGAGTCGCATGTTTTCAGCGTCGCTACAAAAATTGTGCCGAATATTTCACTGTGGACAACCTTTATTTTGGCAGCATGAATATGCCTTCACCATCGGTGTCATGTAAATCGCAATCATCTGAATATGATTCGGACCAAGAAATGGAGGAGTCAGATATGAGAGAACCGAGGCCATTACCATCATCGTCATCATCGTCAGATTACTAGTTGCAGCCTATTTATTTTGCTTGATTAAATAGGTGTACAATATATGCGAAAAGTATAGCAGTGTTTATGAGATAAGTTTTATCACGCGTGGAAGAGAGGATTGTAGTGAATGTGTCGAGACATATTTTCACAAGGTGTAAACAGAACAATAATCAACTGCTGCAGCGGCTGCTCTTTTATGACCGATCATCTTTCTTTCTGAGATAAGTTCGATCGCATGTGAAGCACAAAGGACTGAACGGGATATATATTGAGGACCTATGCGCTCTCAAATCATCCAGTCCAGGATTTGACAGCATCCTGACTGGTCCGTGAAAAAAAAGTTAGTGGTTATACTTTTTATGGAAGTGCGGAAAAAATTCATTGACTTGTATCATAATTGTGCAAACATGTGTTGAAAAAATGGAAAAAGACATTGTGATCGACGTTTTTGATGACGAGATGGAGGTCATCACAATCTCTGATGACGATATGGAGGTCGTCAAGATCTCCGACGACAGCGACGACAACGAGATGTACAACCCTGAATATGATAGGGAGGTGAATATCATCTTAGATGATATAGAAGAAATGGAGGGTGATGTTGTACCCATCGTTGAAGAAGACGATGGCGGTGATGAAGAAGAAGAATTGGAAGAACCACTCCACGATGATGGATACGAAAGTGATCTTGATCGCGTGGTCGAGTCGTCTCGCGAGATTATATTGGAGAATCGAGCTATCGTATCCCTCAATGAGAACACGAGAGTGTGCGTAATTTATTCGTAAGCGTTAACAGACAGATCCATGAAAATCTGCATTTCCTGTTTTATGAGGATCAGGGAAAGATTCGCGATCATCAATATCATCCAGAGGCACGAGACAATGCGGTACAGGGATGTGCCGCATCAGTACTGCAGCGACTGCCTGGAAAGATTGTTTACAATCTTCCTGGGCAACAATTGTCCAATATGCCAATAATGTAAGTATATATATATTAAAATATCAAAAAAAAATCTATAAAATAGTACAATAATATATTATATTTCTGTGTGCAGGTGCCGAGGTACAGTCCGCCGCATGAGCTCTCTCTCGCAGTCGCAGCAGGCCCGCTGGCTCTCTCTCTCGCCATCGTGTCTATTGCATGGATGCGACCCGCCGGCTCTCTCGCCGCACCGCAAGCGTGAGCCACCGTACCTCTCTCACTTCCGACGGCTTTTATATATTTTACATTATATTTTTATATGTTTATATTATAATAATTACACACACACAAATGTAAATTTACACATATTTTTTTATAGAATAAAAAATATTACTATCAAATAAGTGTATTTATTTTAGATTAAAATGTCTTCCTTACCTCTTGTTCCCTTTTAAATTATAAGTAAATATAAAGAAATTATTAAAAATTATCTTTAAAAGCTCTCTCTCCTTCGCGTCTTTCTCCTTCACATCTTCTCTCTCGCGTCTTATTTCGCCGTCTCTCTCACTCTCACGCTGTGTCTCTCTCAAAACTCGTATGTCTCTTTTTCTCTCTCCTTCGCGTCTTTCTCCTTCACATCTTCTCTCTCGCGTGCGCCTTTTTTCTTGCTGTAGCCCGTCTTCTTTCTCTCTCTCACTCTCACGCTGCGTCTTATTTCACCGTCTCTCTCACGTGCTGTCTCTCTTTTTTGCATCTTCTCTCGCTGTCTCTCTCGCGCTGCCGCTGCGGCTCGTTTTCTCTCTCGCAAATGCATAAGAGAGCGCGCGCCTCTCCACGTGTCTCTCGCATGGATGCCGCCGGCTCTCTCGAACGCGAGATGTAAACATTTGACACTTGGAATGTTTTTTAAAATAGATATAGTTCTTTGTGAAGATTTTTTAAGTGGGGTACAGCCTGTGGAGAGCGGGTCTGTCTCTGCAATGGACATCATAAAGTTTCAAACGGTTGTCGAAGAAGTGTTGTGCAAGTGGCAAAAGTTCTTAGAGGATACGTGACTATTGCAGCCAAAATAGTAGTGTTTTTTAAAGTGAAAAAAAATATTAATAAATAGCGGGGAAAAATATATATATATGTAAGAGTGATTATCAACTCTCGTCGATTTTCAGAATCGTGCAAAGAAATTAAGCCGTTCGATCCCTATAAAACAAGATTTATTAGTAACAGTTATAGATACAATTAACGATTATACAAATTATCATAACCCCTAACTTATAAAACAAGAATCGAAAGCAATGCTCTTTCCTACACAATCCTGAACGATTTCACGTGTCTCATCCACTGGTTTCTACTAAATGAGAACGCTCACTCTGAAAGTGTAGCAGAACAGAAGTGTCTTCGAAGGTGTAGCAGAGCTGCACTTAAAAGGAAATTCTACTCCAAATTTTCTTTTACATCCTCCCCGCCAAGGCGGGAAGAAAGAGAACGATTCTCATGGAGGTCATCGAAGATCGTCCAGTCCGGTGTATGGAAGAAGTTTTGAGATACGGTAATCCTAAAAAAATCATAAAAATGAAAAGGTCAGGCCATGTTCAAAAGAAGGTACTCAAAAATTTAAACGATCTAATAATAAATTATCACGAAAAGTAACTGATATGTTATTCAAGGTGCCAGTTTAAAGTGAACATACGTAAAGTGTATATTATCTAAATTTAGTAATAATATATTACCATGAAAAGTAACTGTGATATTTTATTCAAGGTGCAAGTTCACATTGAACATACATACATATAAGTAAAACTGATTACAATTTGATTCTAGCAAATAAGTGCGATATGTTATTCTTAGTGCACAAAATATAATAGTCGTTTATAGAGATTTGATTTGAAATTCATACTAGCCCGTACAATGAAAAATAATTGCTCGTAATTCCAGAGTACCAATTTGTTAATGACTCAGAAAAATAACATGGCGGCCTGCTCTCAAAAAACTTTTGATGGATAGAATAAATAATTGAAATAAAAGTTGTGAAAATTGTATAAATTAAAGATCTCCAATCTTTCTTTAATAAAATTTCCCGTTAATGACCATCATTAACATAGGCAGGGTGGCATATGTGATTGGGATTTAACATTATCAGTAATTTATTGAATAGACAGAGAAAAGTTTTGTTGTATGCATCGGTTCAGTGTTTGAAATAACCATGTACTTATTCTAATCTAATCTTCTTCTAATGTAATTATTTTTCGTACTTCAAATGTTGTAGTAATTATTCTGTAAGAGCTTCGACATTATTTCTAAATGAACATCGAAAAACATCATAGTTTTTTGAGAGCAGGCCGCCATGTTATTTTTCTGAGTCATTAACAAATTGGTACTCTGGAATTACGAGCAATTATTTTTCATTGTACGGGCTAGTATGAATTTCAAATCAAATCTCTATAAACGACTATTATATTTTGTGCACTAAGAATAACATATCGCACTTATTTTCTAGAATCAAATTGTAATCAGGTTTACTTATATGTATGTATGTTCAATGTGAACTTGCACCTTGAATAAAATATCACAGTTACTTTTTATGGTAATATATTATTACTAAATTTAGATAATATACACTTTACGTATGTTCACTTTAAACTGGCACCTTGAATAACATATCAGTTACTTTTCGTGATAATTTATTATTAGATCGTTTAAATTTTGAAAGGTTTAAATTTTTGAGTACCTTCTTTTGAACATGGCCTGACCTTTTCATCTATGATTTTTTTAGGATATCAGTTACTTTTTAAAGTACAGATATATAGAGCAGTTTTCTAGTAATTCAAGTATCACAAATATATGTATTTTCGATTCTTATCACATAACTTTGTATAAGTAACAATTTATGCAATACAGTTCAAAATAATTGAAATATATGGTATATATGTACATATATAAAATATATAATTATATTATAGTATACATATATATTTTATTTAATCATATATGTAAATGTTTGTATAATTGTAATAACTTTTAACGATACATTGCACATTTATTTCAATTGCAACAGAATGAATTTATATTCTTGTATGAATATTGAAAATAAAGAATGGGCTCCTCCATCGCCCATTCTCGTAAGAACGCAACCATATATTTTTCTTCGTCTCTCCGATTTTAACACGACATACATATTTCTGTCTGATAATTTTTTTCTGAATGATACTTTTTGAAATGTCATGAAGCCTAGGTCAAATTAGAAACTTATTGCACTCGTTTTAACGCAGCGCTTACAGCAGCTTTTATAAAGCGCCAGAGCAGCCGATATTTTATTTTGGCGCTTACGGCAACTTTTATACAGCGCTAGAACAGTTGATGTTTTAATGTAGCGTTTACGGCAGCCTTTATACAGCGCCAGAGCAGCCTATGTTTTATTTCGGCGCTTACGGCAGCCTTTATACAGCGCCAGAGCAGCCGATGTTTCATTTCGGCGCTTACGGCAGCCTTTATACAGCGCCAGAGCAGTCGATGTTTCATTTCGGCGCTTACGGCAGCCTTTATACAGCGCCATTATTTAATCTGTTCTAAGAACAATATGTATGCCCCTTGTGCTCCTTTGGGCCATCTTTTCTTGAACACTTCCAAATCATTAGAGTAATACCATTCCGATTTTGTGTCAGCTCTCAACATACACGTGTAGTGACCACGATTCATTTCTTCACCTTCGTGAAATATAGCGCTTATTAGCTTGTACTTTTTTTTATTAATCGTGATATTACTCGTCGGCACGGCGGTAATCCGATTGTTGATAATTTTTTTAGAAGCACCGTTTACAAAAGTATATAAATTGAGCTGTATTACTACGACGGATAACGTTGATTCGATTACGGTTTTCTTTTTCAACACGGTGCCCTTACATTCGTTACAATTGCCGTTTATCGTTTCCCATTTAGAAAATTCTACATTAATCAAACTTTGTAGAGTGACACCTTCTTTCCTTTTTAATGTCGAATGTATAGGTAATATTAACAAACTACTGCTTTCCAGCTTAGTTACATTGTAATTACATTTGACATTCGAGCAACATGTTACGTGCTTTAATTCGAGTTTTAATACATCATTGATGTCGGAATACGTCGACATTAGAGCCGTAAAAAATTCCGAAACATCTTGTTTTGTTCGTTCTTCGAAGCGTTTTCCGACAGATCTTCTAACCGCTTGAATGTTGCAATATTTACGTTCACCATACGCGCAGATAGCATCAGTCAATGCATTCGATGCTTTATTTTTCAGTATTTGTTGCCTAATACGTACGCAATGAAACGCACATTGTAATATTACATTAGCGTAACACGAAACAGCATCGTTATTGCAAAGGCCATATATTTTCCACGTAACTATACTTTCTGGTTCCTCACAATCATAATTCTGCATATCATCAATGATATTAGGGATATCCCATCGACGATCGTACATTTTCACAACCTTTTTCTCGGACGGATTGATTTGTGGCAGTTCAGATTTGAATATAGATCTCAGTCGATTATATTCTACAATGGCTCTCGAGTTTGCTTTAACTGATGCTGGATTGAAATTTATCAAATGTAGGCCTTCCAATTTACTTACTCGTGACAAACCTACATAGGCTTGACCATCACTGAATACAGTCGTTCCTAAATCCATCATTGCATTGTTACATGTAATTCCTTTGATTATAAATAATTCAACATTCTTTAATTTGTCTCTCAAAGTTTTCAAAACCATGTCTGATAATTGCGTATATTTTGGTGTAGATTCATGACTAACCGGTAGTTGAAACATTCTATGGATTGTCAAGCCATCGATATTGAATGCTGCGATACCCGTGGGAGCAGATATGGCAGTCGTTTTTTCCAAATTTATTCTGATCCAATGTTTAATCGTTTCAATTAGAAAACTTTTCCCTGTACCACCCTCGCCACTTACGTACAGTCGCAGAATCTGATTCTTATCTTGTAAAACTTGGCATACTCCATCAAAGACTCTTTTCTGGTCTTTGTTCAATTGCGACATCATTTGCGATAAATCAATCGGGTCGTCAATCTTACCAAAATCTTCCAGATCTTTCATCGCGTCGTCAGCTTCTATCGGATTACAATCCAGTTCATCGTCATCGGATTTGTCTCTGTCTGCTGTTTTCAGATCATTTTCGCGCTTCTCGATTAATTCAGCAACGTTCTCAAAAGCTTTCTGTATTTCTTCGAGCCTTTCGTGATATTTCATTGCCTTCGTTAAAACAGACTCTGAATTCTTAAAGGCATCCGTGTAAGTCTCGAATGTACCTTTGAGTTCACTCAAATCTCTCCATGGTTTGAACAGAAGAAACAGCGAGTAAAAGTATTTTTCGGGCTCAGTTTTTATATTAAATCGATAATGATTAATTAAATAACCCTTTTTTCGTTTTTTTAAAAATAAACCCGATGCCAGTTTGTAACACTTGACTTCGTCATTATTTGACATCTGTTTCGTAATTTCCCAGAATCTGGCAAAATCGTACAAATTCAATGATTCTAATTCCTGAGGTCTATTTGGATAGTAATCATCGATGAGTGACGAACAGTAAATATTCGTAGAATTTTCATCGAGAGCTTAAATTTCATTAAATGTTTTAATCTTTCTATTTCTCACCTCATTAACATCGATCCATTTGACCATGGTATCATTATCCGTACCGTACAAGGGATTCCCTAATAGTATATCCGCAGCTTCTAAAGCACCGCATTCTCTGTTATTTAATGAACGCATTGCAAAATTCCACAGTTTCGATGCCAAGGACTTATTCGAATCTATCACTTCAAAGTCTGTATTGCATTTTTCCGACTTTGTCGTGTATTTTGTTAAATATGAGTTTAAAAACTCTGATTTTTCTCTAATAAATTGTATGTCCATATTTCCCTCCCAGGCTAATTTGATAGACGGATTATAATCATTTATAAACCTTTCCGACTCCTCGTACAATCTGCTCTTACTGTGTAAATTTTTTCTACCGACTATCGAAGTGATAACATCTCTTAAAACGAAATTCTCAGTAACTGGCCGAGGAAAATCGAACCGACACTTTCTGTATATATTAGTTTCCGTTTTTTTCGTACGCATGCAATACGAGTTATGTTTATGATTCTGATCACTTATTACCGTATCGTACAACGTTGGCGAAACATTTTCATCTGGAATTTCACACGTTACGTATTTTTGAATAAACGTAGCAACTTCTTCATCCGGCGATTTTCCTAATACTGGAGCATCTTTTATCCAAATCATACAATGCATGTGCTGGATACTTCTACGTTGATATTCCAGTCGCCAGAAGTAATGAATAACCTTTCCTATTGGATTATCGGACGAACAAATAAAATCAATCATGGCTTTGAATTTTATGCACATGAATCTAGAAGTACTTACAGGATCGTATGCGATTAGTTCGCTGATGCCTAACTTCTCTTTATCGGGATTTATATCTCGTAAATATTCACCCAAATCGGACCATTTCCATTCACTAGGACTCAAAGTCAAAAACCACGTCGCTGGACCGTAATGCAATGTCATGCATTTTACATTATTGGACGGTTGTCGCCAAAATTGATCCGTATTTCTCAATTTTGCGAAAATACTCATTAAATTCGATTCTAATTGGTAACCTTTCAATTCGTTCAAGTATCTACCAGCAGTGTATCTCTTTCGTGGGTTAGTAACCATCATCGTATAATAGATACCACTTTTCAACTGTCGGTAGTTAGCATCATTGAGAAGGAAGAACAGATACTGCAGATTCAACCTGAATCTACTATGTTTCGACATCAATCGTGTTCTAATAAATAAATATTTCGGCAATGCAAAGTTTCTATCTTCTCGTTGCCCATTGACACCATCAGGATATAAATCAGGGAAACACATGACATCCAGATATTTATAACAATTATCCATTGGAAAATCTTCAATTTTCACCATTTGATAAAGCTTCAATGCAGATTCGTTATCGATTCTTTTCGCGTGTATTGGGTATATTGTATACTGATCGTTAATATCCGAATGTTCAGTGATTTGTGTGAGAAAAGCCGTACGTTTTAAAACGGTTTGATCATTATAATTTTTGTTTTGCTGTACATTGTACAAATTCAATGCTGGTAATTCCTCAATCACCTCATTTATTTCGTCATTGTCGCTTTCCTCATCGACAATCCTATATTCTGTTTCCTGCAACTTATCCTTTAATCGATCATCAGATGACGCTGGAAGACGAATTTTTGAGTATTGAGGATTATTTTCTTTCAACCATTGTAAAGCTTTATACATTTTATTAATATCTACCAAATTTTCCCAAACCACTTTAGATTTCTTGGGTATTGTTTTGGAAGCGTTTTTGCGACTATCGCTCGCCTCGACTTATTGTCTGCGCGAGCGAGCACACAGCTGATCAACCAAAAAAAACTATATACATAAACACGGCTTGTTATTGCCCGCGCTCTGATTTCGTGTTATTTCCCTTTTTTTTTCTCCGAAACCGGCGGGTTCCTGCTATCCGACGGTCGATTCCGAGTAAGTCTGCGCTCAGCTGTCTAAGCGACCACAAGTCAGTGATACTCTTTCGAAACAGTTTTCGCTCTGTATTCTCCGAAAAGTGCGTCCACCGAATACCTTCGAGTTTGCGGATCTTTGCGCTGTAGCACGTTCAACCCGCTCCCGTTGAAAGAAGGACGAGCGAAAGACTACCAGACCAGAGGAACGACACTCTAATTATTATTTAATTAATAAAATTAAAGGGAGCCTGCAAAACCAACCCGGCTATCGTTAATCTTCCTTAACATTCCTTGCCCACCGATCGTTCAATAAACGATTAAAACCACACATAAATTTGGTCCTTCGAGCCGGATCGGTGGCAAGACGAAACCAAGCATTGACGATCTGCCGGCATCATGTCGAACGTGGAGGAGATAATCAGCGATCAGACACAGCTGATGTACTCTGTCGCACGAGTTCTGCCAAATTTCAAGAAGCTTGGCCAAGCACGGATGACTCGTGCCGCTACCAAGGAGCGCCTCGCCAACCTGAAGGTCGTCTTTTCGAAGTGCCAGGAACTCTATTCGAAAATCACTCGTCTGGCCAGTGATACTCAGAAGCAGCAGCTGCCTTACTTCAAGGAGCAGCAGTTTTTCGCCTGCGAGGACGTCTTCAACGAAACATCCGACTACATGGCAGAAATTCTCGAGGCCTTCGAACCAGGACCGCGGCATCAGTCAACAACCTTGGACGTAAGCAACCCTTCCGAATTCTCTCGCCGGTCGTCACATTTGCCCAAGCTACACTTACCAACGTTCGAGGGAGGCTTTGACAAATGGGAAAATTTCCGCGACCGATTCACCTCGTTAATCGCTAACGATACCTCGCTGTCAAACGTCGATCGTTTGCATTATCTTTGTTCGTGTGTAAAGGGTGAAGCTAGTAAGGCGTTGAGCCACCTCGCGATTACGGACGCGAATTACGTCGTCGCGTGGAACCTCTTAATTTCACGTTACGAAAATAAGCGACGCTTGATTACCGGGCATTTGCAAACATTAGTTGATTTACCCGCGGTTCCGAGTAAAAACTCCAAAGACCTTCGGTACCTTTGTGATCAGACCAACGCCGCGATACATGCGTTAAAGAATCTCGGGCGACCGGTCGAGCACTGGGATGATCTATTGGTCTTCCTCGTTTCGCAGAAACTCGATAAATCAACTCGGGAGGCGTGGGAGATAAAGCTTGGCGAAACCAGCGAGTATCCTCGCTTTAAAGATCTTACGCAATTTATCGATACTCGAATTCGCGCATTCGACGCGATCGCTCCCGCGAATCCGAAAGAGAAAGCATCCGAATCGAATAAATCGGCGAAACGCCACGTACTCGCCTCCAATTCCGGCGTTCCCGCGAACGTCACGTGCCCTGTCTGTAAAGCCAAACATTTATTATACCAGTGCTCGACCTTCGCTAGCAAAACACCGTCCGAACGATTCGAGTTAATCCGTCTCAACCGACGGTGTATCAATTGCTTCAGCGCGAAGCACGTTGTGAAGGAATGCACGAGCCAGCGCACATGCAAACAGTGTCAGAAAAGGCACCACTCGCTATTGCATTTTGACACATCCGCCAATCAAGGAGATACCGTCGAATCCGCGGTCGCGACGACGTCGAGCGACTCGAGTAATAGCGACGTCACAACGCATCTCTCCACAAACATGGTGTCACCGCAGGCCGCGATTCTCCTCGCAACTGCCCGCGTTCGCGTGCATTCGCCACAAGGACGAGTAGTTACTGTTCGCGCATTGATTGATCAAGGTTCCGCAGTCACGCTTATCACCGAATCAATCGCCCAATGCCTACGGTTACCGCGCGTTAAGCAAGCCGTTCGGATTGCCGGCATCGGCGATAAACAATCCGTATCGCATCACGCAGTTACCGTCATCGTAACTCCTGCGTTCGGCGATGAACCTGCGTACTCGACGACCGCTCTTGTTCTCCCCCTGCTTAACAAAATATACGCCAAATCGTACAAATTCCGCGTGTCGCTGGTCGCATATATCTGGATTGCGTTTAGCCGACGGAAATCTCATGAGTCGCGATCCGATCGACGTCATTATCGGCGCCGACCTGTATGGCTTGATCCTCCTCGACGGTATTCGAAAAGGATCCGTTAACGAGCCTACGGCTCAAAAAACCACTCTTGGCTGGATCCTCTCCGGACCCGTCACTCCCATCTCCACTGATCCACGCGCATCTGTGCAGGTGCATCATGGAACCGTCCTTGAATCTCTCGATTCCATTCTCCGTAAATTTTGGGAAATTGAGGATATTCCCCTCTCATCTTTTCCAAATCCCGAAGATCTCGAATGTGAGGAACATTTTTCGTCCACTCACTACCGCACGCCTCAAGGGCGTTATGTCGTCCGGTTACCTTTTAAAGGTCACACCGCAGTCTCGTTAGGCGAATCGCGCGCCGTCGCCTTCGCCAGCCTTCAACGCCTCGAACGGCGTTTCCTTCGTCAGCCGGAAACGGCTTCCGCCTATCGCGAATTCCTTACCGAGTATCGTCAACTCGGTCATATGACCATCGCGCCAGCGGATAATCGCTGTGGGAATGCACTCCACCGCTATTATATCCCGCATCATGCTGTCGTACGAGACAGCAGTGCCACGACGCGCTTACGCGTCGTTTTCAACGCGTCGTGTCGAACCTCGGACGGCACATCCTTGAACGATCACTTGATGGTCGGGCCTAAGCTCCAGCTCGATCTCGCCACGGTGCTAATGCGATGGCGTCAACATCGCTATGTCTACACTGCCGACATCGCAAAGATGTATCGGCAAATTCTAGTTGACCAACGCGATGTTGACTACCAGAGGATTTTGTGGCGAGAGTCTCCGGAACAACCAGTCGAGGAGTATCAACTACTCACAGTTACCTACGGCACCGCTTCCGCTCCTTACCTCGCTCTCCGTGTTTTGCGACAGTTAGCGCAAGATGAAGGCGCCTCATTTCCGCTCGCGGTTCCGGTTCTCCTTTCGCAACTTTGCGTCGACGATAGCGTGTTCGGCGCCGACGATAAAATTCTCGCGCGCCAGACTCGCGACCAACTTGTCGCGTTATTAGAAAAGGGCGGTTTTCGCTTGAGAAAATGGGCGAGCAATTGCGAAGATCTCCTATCGGATATTGATCCGTCCGATCACGGTCTCGCCTGCTCAAAGGAGCTATATGATGATGAGCGATTAAGCGTGCTAGGTCTCACGTGGGACCCGTGTCGCGATGTCTTTCGGGTTAAAGTTCTCTCCCGACACATATTTTGAAAACGAAACGCGAGATCTTATCGACCATCGCCAAACTATTTGATCCGCTCGGTTGGATCACCCCCGTCGTGATTACCGCAAAAATATTTCTACAAACATTGTGGCAATTAAAATGCGATTGGGACGACGACATTCCCGGCGATTACGCAACCAACTGGGAACGCTATTATTCGCAATTATCGTGCCTTCATCAACTCGAAATCGCGCGCTGGACGCGATCCGGCTCTCATACCTTGAAAACGGAGTTACACGGTTTCTCAGACGCCTCTACGAAAGCCTATGCGGCGGTAGTCTATCTCCGTAACATTAACATCGACGGATCGGTCGACGTTTTCTTGCTCGCCGCGAAGTCCAAGGTCGCCCCTCTCAAAACATTAAGCGTTCCGCGTCTCGAGTTAGCCGCTGCACATCTTCTTTCGCGTCTCGTGCAGTTCGTTCGAACGACGCTTCAACTGCCGAACATCGAAATACATTGTTGGACGGATTCCACCATAACGCTAGCCTGGCTAAGTAAATCGCCGTCTTGCTGGCGAACGTTCGTAGCAAATCGCGTCGCGGCCATTCAAACGACCTTACCGGACATACCGTGGCGCCATGTTCCGACTTACGACAACGCCGCCGATGCCGCGTCCCGTGGTCTTGCTCCGGAGGAACTAGCTCCACATCCGTTATAGTGGCACGGACCCCCGTGGCTGTCTTTTGCCTCCAACCTCTTGGCCGAACGGCAATCTCATACAAGATGAGATCACATCCACCGATCTTTTGGAGAAACGAAACGTACACGTCGCGGATTCTCCGGCTCCTCCGGAATTATGGGATCTCGCTTTTCGCTTCTCATCATGGCCGAAATTGCTTCGCGTGACCTCGTATCTAATTCGATTCGGGAATCTCGCGCGACGGCGAAATCAATCACTCGAACGCAGTTCGCGCGTCGACGAAATCGCTGCAGCCAAAGCGTACTGGCTCCGCTCTATACAGGCAGCTATGTTTCCCGCTGAATTAGTCCGTCTCGCTGCGAAGAGATCCGTGTCCAAATCCAGTCCGCTTTCATCTCTCAATCCTTCGCTGAGCGACGACGGACTCATCCGCGTCCGCGGACGTCTGCGTCACGCTCGCCTGCCAGATTCGACGAAGTACCCGATCGTCCTTCGGTCGCATCCTCTCCTTTCCCTTATCATCGATCATCACCATCATCGCATGCTACACGGCGGTTCACAACTCACTCTCGCATCCTTACGTTCCGAATTCTGGATTCTTCGCGCTCGCACTTGTACCCGCGCAGTCCTTCACAAATGTGTGCGATGTGTCCGCGAGGCTGCGACCATTCCAAATGAACTCATGGGAGATCTTCCGTCGGTTCGCGTAAATCGCGCGGCGCGACCGTTTTCACACACGGGAGTCGATTATGCTGGTCCTATTTTGTTACGAAGTACACCCGGGGCGCGGACATAAGTCTCATAAAGCGTACATCGCCCTGTTTGTATGCCTCACTACTAAGGCTATCCACCTTGAAGTCGTTGACCGATTATACTTCGGCCACCTTTATCGCGGCGTATCATCGGTTCGTGTCCAGACGAGGTCTTCCCCAGGGGATGTATTGCGATAATGGCACAACTTTCCAAGGAGCCGATCGCGAATTAGCCGATGCACATCGTCGCGCCTCCGCGATCCAAATTTTATTGAGGCGACCGCTTGCGAAAAAACATCGTGGCATTTCCTTCCCCCGGCCGCCCCACATTTCGGTGGTCTCTGGGAGGCCGGTGTGCGTAGCGTCAAAACGCACCTCAAACGCTGCATAGGTGCTCACACTCTCACGTACGAAGAAATGAACACCCTTCTCTGTAAAATCGAAGCGTGTTTAAATTCTCGACCGTTATCTGCCGTCTCCGAGAATCTGGAAGACTACCGCGTTTTAACTCCTGGGCATTTTTTAATCGGCGCTCCGTTAGCAGCGGTTCCCGAATCCAGCGTTCTCGACCTGCATGAAAATCGACTGTCACGCTGGCAGATGACGCAGCGCATCACCGAAGGTTTTTGGAGATCTTGGCGCAACGATTACTTGCTCACCCTCCAACAACGCCCAAAATGGCGAATTGTACAAAAATTAGCGCGCGTCGGTCAGTTAGTTCTTCTACGAAATCCGCAAGCTTCCCCGAGTCAATGGGAGCTCGGCCGAATTGTTGCGTGCCATCCCGGAGCCGACGGCTTGACGAGAGTCGTCACCGTCCGAACGAGCCGCGCAGAATATAAGCGCCCTATCACCAAAATTTGTTATCTTCCCGTCGACATCAATCAAGAGATGTCAATGATATCCGGCTCGGCGGGCGGAGATAAAAAGTAAAGCAAGCACTTGCTCATATATATATATATATCTTGTTTTGTTTGTTTGCTTTTGTTTAATTTGTTTTAAAATTTAATCAACTATATTCTTATGTATACCTTTGTCACTGGTCTCGTAATCACGATAAGACTGTTCAAATCGATAGAGTGGATCTCTCAATCGATTGTAAACGTTATCGTCGTTGGTGCAAACCGAAGTGCATCTCTTGTTCGTCACAATGCGCATTTCGAATGTGTTCATTCGAGGCGGGCGGTATGTTTTGGAAGCGTTTTTGCGACTATCGCTCGCCTCGACTTATTGTCTGCGCGAGCGAGCACACAGCTGATCAACCAAAAGAAAACTATATACATAAACACGGCTTGTTATTGCCCGCGCTCTGATTTCGTGTTATTTCCCTTTTTTTTCTCCGAAACCGGCGGGTTCCTGCTATCCGACGGTCGATTCCGAGTAAGTCTGCGCTCAGCTGTCTAAGCGACCACAAGTCAGTGATACTCTTTCGAAACAGTTTTCGCTCTGTATTCTCCGAAAAGTGCGTCCACCGAATACCTTCGAGTTGCGGATCTTTGCGCTGTAGCACGTTCAACCCGCTCCCGTTGAAAGAAGGACGAGCGAAAGACTACCAGACCAGAGGAACGACACTCTAATTATTATTTAATTAATAAAATTAAAGGGAGCCTGCAAAACCAACCCGGCTATCGTTAATCTTCCTTAACATTCCTTGCCCACCGATCGTTCAATAAACGATTTAAAACCACACAGGTATACCTCGAACGAGAATGTGCAACTCGTGATTCAAATTTATAGGATCGTCCGGAGGACATACCTTATCCAATGTTTCTTGTAAAGGCAGAGGCAAATGAAATGTTCTACCTTTTCCTAAACAGAGTTCGATTATATAAGTTTTCTTGATTTAAAATGTGCTATATTTAAATCATTTAATTATTTTTTTCGTTCAAGTACAATTAACAGCAAAAACTGCATATACGTAGGTATGTATTTGACTCTACTGCCATTACTTGAAACAAATACATTATTCGATATTAACAAATTGGAATGGCACTCTGGAAATTGCGAGTAATTATTTGTCATTATACAGATAGGTTTTAAATTTTGAGAGGACCGTCTTTGAACATGGCTTGACCGTTTTCATTTATTAATTTTTTTGGAGATAGGGTGAGAGAGGACGAATGAGGGTAAGAGAGACAATGATAGCGAAAAGGAGGGTGGAAAGAGACGACGAGGGGAGACAGGACGTACGAGGGTGAAAAAAGGTGAGAGTGATGGGTGAGAGAGGACGAAGATGTGCGAAAGGGGTAAGAGGAACCAAGAGGGTGAAGTAAAGAGGAAGAAAGAGGGTTGCATAGGAGGACAAAAGAGTGTGAAATGAAAGAGTGGTCGAAAGAGGATGAGAGGGGCGAAAGAGTGGTGAGAAAGAATGAAGAGGGTGAGAGCGGACGAAAGAGAGTGAAATAGAAGTGAAAGAGGACGAAAGCGGGTGATGAAGAGGGTGAGAAAGAAATGAAAGAGGGTGAGAGAGGGACGAAAGAGAAGGAGTAAAAGAGGACGAAAGAGGGTGAGAGGGGAATGAAAGAGAGTGAAAAGAAGACGAACCTAAACCGGTTGAGGATGAATGTGTTGAAAGAGGGTGAGAGAGAATGAAGAGGGTGGAGGAGAGGACAAAAGAGGGTGAGAGAGAATGAAAGAGGGTGAAGTGAAAAGAGGACGAAAGAGGGTGAAGAGGGAACCAAAAGGGGGTGAGTTAGGGCAAAAGAGGGGTGGGAGTGGGGGTGGGGGGTGGAGGGCGGTATGTGGGAGGAGAAAGGGGTGGGTGGAAGTTGAGGGAGGTGTGAGTGAAAGGTGAGAAGAGATTTATATATATATATATATATATATATATAATCCTGATGACGTCAGCGGACGCTGGACAGAGAAGAAGAGAAGAAGAAGAAGAAGACGACGTTACTTTCATTTTCATGAAAAAACGTCACTTTTTGACCGCTTGTATCTCCAGAACGGCTTGACCGATTTTATTCTTTCTTGGCTCAAATTACTCGTGGCGATGCCGCCTTTCAGGTTATATTACGTGCAATTCAAAATTTTTTATATTTTAGTAGTTCTACACCCCCAAAAAATGGACTTTGATGGGCAGGATAAGGAGACTTGTAGTGTCTTTTAAGGTCTTTTAGGGTTTGAACATGGCCGGAGACACTACCGCGTCTCCTAATAGTTCGACTCTTTTTTCCTGTGTCCCAGAGTCTACTTCAAATCTAGTGTTCGAAATCTTGCGAACTATCGGGAAAGGCCCAAGTCTAATTTCGTTGCGTTTTCCTCTATTTAATTTGGATCCATTTTTCGACATAAACTAAATCGTTAACATTGAAATGTAAATTCTTCGGTTTTTATCATACCTTGACCTTGTTGTATTTATGGTTCCTTTTAAAGAATCTTGTATACTATTTCTCTATCTTAATCAAGTTTCCTTTTTGCTGATAATTTCCTCCTGGGACTACAGAATCAGTTTTCCCAAATAATAAATATTCCGGGCTGAATCCAGTCACCGAATGTTCTGTCCGATATCCTGGTCTGTGCATTCTGTTGCTATTTTTGACCCGCTCGCTCGAGACTTTCGTTTCTTCAATTTTACAGTCGGATCCGGTTTCACCAGAGTTTGGTTGAGTCGTTACGTTTCGTCCGTTCGAAAATGGGCCGTTTACCGCCCGTAAAAATATTAAATTTATGTTTTGTTTTTTTACAATAGTTTCGTTACATGAGTTTGAATTGATTTTCCGCTGTTATTGGTCAGTAAGCAGTGGTTTTTATTTGGTTGCTTTATCTTGAATTTTTTCCAGCAATTTTATTGAACTCTTCAGCTCTGTCTGATTTTTTTGATGTTCGTATAATGCGTATCTCGCTTAAAGTACTCTATTCGCAGGTGGTAAGGTTAGTAGGTATCTTTTTTTCGATCTGTTTTCGGCGAATCCTCCAATTTGTGTCCAAAGAACCAATTTCGAATGGCTCTCATTGGTGGCCGCCGCCGAGTTTGGATAGAAGACCATAACTGCTGCTTCGGGTTTTGTTTTTGCCAGCAAAATTTCGCAGCGCTCACATATTTGGTTTTGTTATTTGTCAATATTCCGCAGATAATAAGAATGTCTTAGCTTTCCATAATCTTGTTTTTACAAATATGTCCGTACTCTTTATGGATTCGTAAAATTAATTGTTTCCCGAATTCTTCTGAGATTATTATCCGTTTCTATTCTATTTAATTTGTAAAATATTCCATTTTCGACCAAGATTTTTTTTTTATTCTTTTCTAAGTCTTCATTTGTTGATGATCTCGTTTTATATGGTCGATAGTGACGAAGTTTATTGTTTTTATATGTTTTGAATTATCTAAATTAGAGAGAACAGGATTACGTGAACGACAATCTGCTTCTATATTGCCTTTTCCGGGTGCGTATTTAATTTCAAAATCAAATTGGGACAGGAAGTACATCATGTCCCCTAACTCTTTATCTGTTCTGATCGAATACTCTGACCTTCAAGTGGTTTATGGTCGGTTATAATAACAAATTTCTTTCCAATCAGCCAATATTTTATAGCTTCTTTCCTGGCGCGACATTCTAAAAATAGCTTTCTTTTTCTTCTGGTATTTATTTAATTTCTCTTTGAGAAGAAAGCAACAGGTTTTAATTTCACCGTCTGGTTGTTTCTTGCTTTAGCACGCTTCCTATCCCTTCCTATACTGGCATCGTATAGATGACCGTCGGTGCGTTTGAATCGAAAATCGCTAATATCGGTTGAGAACACAGTAAGTCCTCTAGCTTTCAAACTATGTTTTTGGCACTCTTCTGACCAAGTAAATTGAATATCTTTTACTGAGTAAGTTTTGTAGTGGTTCCAAACAGTCGTGCCGGTCGTGGAATATATTTATGATAGAAATTTATTCTTCCTAGAAATTGACGAATTTCTTTCGAGTGTCTGGTATTGGAAATTCTGTAATTGATTTTAAATTATCTTTCAGTGGACGTACGGTATTCCTTGATATTACATGGCCGAGGTATTTTACCTCGTTCTTTGCGAATTTGCATTTGATCAATTTTAATCGGAAAACCTTTCTTGCAAATAGACTTCAATAGTTTTTCCAAATATTCCAATATGTTCCTCAAAAGATTTAGAGAAAATAAGGATATCGTCAATGTAGTTCATGCAAAAGGTGTCAGATTATTTCTCGGATTGAGGTTGCTTAATATACGTTGAAATATTGCAGGTGATGTCTTTAAACCAAGGGGCAAACATTTCCACTGCCAGTGGCCATCTTGAGTTACAAATGCTGGGTCTTGTGTTTGGTCTTTGGCACGTAATGGAATAGCCCAGGACAAGCAGAATTGATATCATCTAATGCAGAGAACCATTCGAGTCTCGAGTTTTAGCTATGATTTCCTCTATTAGGCGAGAGAAAAGGTTGAGGCTCTCTGAGATAACGCAATTTGTTTAACTCCCGAAAGTCAATACACATTCTTGTGTTAATTTTTTCTTCCGTTTGTATGCCCGGGTGACGAGGGACGCAAAAGGGGAGCATGATTCTTCAATCAATCCTGCTTTTAATAATTCATTTATCTGATATTCTATTTTTTCTGATCTGGTATGGAGCAACGATATGGTTTTTTTGCTACAAAATTTGGTTCCAACAGTTTTACATGTGCCTCATGGTCTTTTACTTGGCCAACGTCAAATTTATTTTGGCAAGGACTGTTTCATATTTGTTAATCAGGTTTTTAATATTTCTTTTTCTTTCTTCGGATAGGTGATTTAGTTTTGCTTCAAATTGCTCGACCGGGATACCTTCATTAAAGTTTACTAGATTTTCTTTATTTTCCACCTTGGTGTCAAAATTTTCTATTTCCTCCTCTTCATTTTTCCAAATCTTTTCTGGTAAATCTTAAGGTCGTAATTTGTTTCAGACCGATAGTTCTTGATTGTGTCGAGACCGAGTAGGATATCATACCCAAAGTTCTCATCTTCAACAACAAAAACCTCCACCGTTTTTTCTATTTTATGAATTCTTATTCTAGCAGATAATCTGCCTGAAAAATCTTTCCTGCCACTGACAGTTTTTAAAAGTATTTCTGTCTTCTCGTGTAGTTAGACCCATTTCTCAATAATCTTCGAATTTAGAAGAGTTATATTCGCTCCTAAATCGTAAATTCCTTGTATCTTGTTATCATTCCGGAACTATGCTAGTGTTATCAGCGGCAGCAGACTTAGTTTTTTTGGTCGGTTATGGTTTCATTCAGCGCATCTTTGGACTTGACCACATTATTTGCCGTCCTGATATTCTGTCGGTCAGTTGTGGTCTTTTTGTTTTACTCGCATAGTGCCTCGGGATGAAATCACTTTCCGGGGAAAGCCCTTTTTTTTCGCAATATGAACAAGGTTTTCTTTCTATATTTGTTGTGGTCGATGATTGTGTTTGGTTCATTCTGATCACTATTCCTAGAAGCATTGTGTAAGCGAGTGTTTTCTTTTTTTGTAATAAATCTCTATTTCCGCAACTCAGTTAACAAATCCTCTTATTGATGCAATCTTCGTTTTTTCTAGTCTATCTTGTACCATATTGGTAAATCTGTTACAATTAAATAAATCCAGTATTGTTCTACCGGGAATTGTTTCGAATATTAACTAATAAGTCTCTTTTTGTTAAGCTATTTAATCCCCAAACTGCCGCCTATTATAACGGAAACAAGAAGTAATTATGCCCTCTCTATGTTTGCGGCAGCCTCTATTTCGACGGGGAGGAAACTATCTAGAAATACTTTTCTTCCATGTCTCAAATTATCCATCATAAACCTTAGTGTAACTAATTTTTGCCGAAGAGAACCAATCTTTAGCTGTCCCATCTAAAAATAAACGTAATATTATAATCTTATATAAGCCACAATCTCCACTTGATTCCTCTCGAACAATAGAGCCAAACGCGATGTTATTGCGACAATTATGAAGGAAAGAACATTTTGGAAGGAATTTGAATCCTATGGTTGGGATCTCAAAAATTCCCCCTTGTTCCCTTCTCTTAACATCCCCTGTAAAGAAATAGGCGAGAAAATATTGGTCCGAAAGTCGGCTGCATCGGGACTCGAACCCGAGACCTTCCGCTGCCGGGCGACTGCTCTTCCAACTGAGTTATTCAGACACTTACGAATAAATACTTTTCTCAATGTTTATACCCCCCCCACCCCCCAAAGCGTCGTAATTAGGTCCAGACGCGACGAACAATAATGCGAATACTTATTTAGTCAGCTCTTTAATTTTTAAAGCCACAATCTCCAAATGGAGACTTGTGGCTTTAAAATTAAAGAAATCTTCAAATGGGAGATTGTGGCTTTTAAAATTAAAAGAGCTGACTAAATAATATTCGCATTATTAAAATCTTATCTTTGTCTGATGTAAGCCTGACATCGCGCGCATTCTCTTTCGACGTTTGAAACAGCTTGCAATTGGAAATTTTTTCCACTCGATCTTCTAGTTAGACAATGAAATAAACAAATAGAGATATGTCATTTGAGGAAAAACTCTATGATTTAGCAAATAGATAAAGATCCACTTAAGAATAAAATAAATATCATAACTGACTCTTCTTTGAAAAAACTTTATGTTCGCCACCCTTGTCGCACACGATAATTTAGACACACCGTATCGGTGTTGGCCTTGATAGTCGACGGAGGAGTTATCGCTTCTCAGCGACAGGGAAAGACGGTGATAAATCGACGGACCAAGCATAGAAAAAGAGAGAGCGTAGGTTCGATTGGTACTCGACGCCTTTCGCGCCCGATAAGGAGAGTGAAGTCAGTGGCTTTGCCAAGGCCGAGACTAATGAAGTTTAATAGTTCTTTGTTGATTAACACACTCGGTTTAATTTTAACAATAAACTTTGTACTCAATAGATAAACAGGATATAATCGAAGATCCGGAGCAAGATCAAGAGTATAATCGGGATTGAGTTGCTCGAACGCACTCGGCCTGCGACCTCACTGTCTTCGCAGCTTCGTCCGATTGTCTGAAAATATTGAAATTCGCTCGGTGGCGCGAGGCCCGATCACACTCGATCAAGGCCCGCTTCGTAGTACGGAGCAGGTGACTCGCACGAGTGTCAATCGTGATCGCGACGTGGTCGTGCTTAGTATTATTTGCTCG
>NW_028191010.1:0-38791 GCF_048542155.1 Nylanderia fulva | reverse complement strand
AAAGTATGTATATATATATAACTGCAGTTTATCTTAAAAATAAATCCCCTCATAAGTCTGTATTGGATATGACTCCTGAAAAAAAATGGACAGGAGTACGTCCAAACTTAAGTCATCTCAAAGTCTTCGGTTGCCATGCCTTTGTACATATACCCAAGAAAGAACACAAAAATGGGATGCAAAAAGTAAAGAATTTGTATTCATAGGATACAGTAAGAATACAAAAGCCTATAAATTTAGGGATCCTATCTGTCCAAGAAAAGTCATACATGCAAGAGATGTAAGTTTTTTAGAAAATAAATTTTCAGGTGACACAATCCTAACAAAATGAAACAAAACCTTATATTGAGAAGCAAGGATCAATATATATAATTTGTCAAGGATTCATCTTTCACATTAAATAATTCGCATGAAAGTGATGATGATAGTTCTGAGAGTGAACCTGAATCTATAGATGCAGAAGTCAACCCGGAAAATAGTTCTGAAGATGCATACGTGAGTATCGACTCGGAAGATAATGAGGACTATGAAGACCATAGGGACATTACAACTGCTGAAGAAGAAAGAAGATATCCACAAAGACTGCGTAAGGATAAAAAAATATAAGATTATCTACTGTATGAAGCTATTTGTATGCTTGATGAGAAACCACAAACTTATGAAGAGGCCATGTCAAGTATTGATAAAGAAGAATGGCAAACAGCTTTAAATGAAGAAAAAACTTAATGTAAAGTTATATGTCAAAATAAACACTGCTGTTCTTTTATTACTTTCAAGTTTGTCATATTCTGATCGGTTACGACAAACAAACACTATGATCATTTAGTTTACCATGTACTTTAAATTAACAGCCTGAAAAAGACCCAATTCGGGGTCGAAACGTTGCGTCTTTTTTAATAAAAAATTTTTATCTTAGCCAGTGTCGGTCAATCAATTCCTTTTTATCTTTATTTTAAATAAAGAGTTTGAATGTCTTCAAAATAATCAAACTTGGGAACTAGTAAAACGTCCAAATCAAAGAGTAATTCCATGTAAATGGATGTTTAAAAAGAAAAAAAATACAGCCGGCGAAACAGTCAAATTTAAAGTGAGACTGGTTGCCAAAGGTTATAGTCAAGTTCATGGAATTGATTATCAAGAAACTTTTTACCGGTTGTTCGTGGTTCAACTATAAGACTTCTAATTGCATTAGCTATGGAACAAAACTTATCTGTGGATTATCTAGACGTGGAAAGTGCTTTTCTTAATAAAACTTTAGAAGAAACTATCTATATAGCACAACCAAAAGGTTTTGAGGTTAAAGGTCAAGAAGATAAAGTTTGTCTCCTTAAAAAGTCAATATATGGATTAAAGCAAGCTTCAAGATTATAGAATCAAATTGTACACAAAATTGTTATACAATTGGGTTACACTCAGTCCAAATATGAGCCATGTGTCTATTTCAAAGCTAAAATGAAGAAGATAACAATAATGACTCTATACCCATACAGCACAGATTATTGCAATTATATTGCAGCAACGTTGCAATGTTGCAGGTTGCAATGCAACATTATAAAGACATTGCAGAGATATAGGTGCACAAAATTCCAGCACACTTGTAGCAACATGACATTAATATTTCGGAAATATTGCATGTAATCCAAATCTATAATTTATATATTGTAATATATATATACATATACCCAGCAAACACCAAGTTACAGCTATATAATTGTTAGTTGTAATTTCCCATTCAAAAATATAATACGTATATTATAACAATTAAATTGTTGAGTGGAAAATTACAACTAACAATTATATAACTGTAACTTGGTATTTGCTGGGTATAATACTGTAATAAAATAATTTTTTGCAATATTGTACAATAAAAGATGTTAACGACCCAGCAAACACAGTATATAAATGTTATATACTTAAGCATGTTACATGTAACGTATATGTTAGTTGTAATTTCCCACTTATAGATGTAACATTTTTAATATTACATATATTACATTGTAGTTATATTGTCATTATATCTCAAGAATAGCACTGACTTATTAATACATCAATGTGCTATTTGGTATATAATTACAATATAACTACAATGTAATATATGTTATATTAAAATGTTACATCTATAAGTGGGAAATTACAACTAACATGGATGTTACATGTAACGTACACGTTATATTACCTGTTATATTCCGTTTTATTATGGCAATGTAACAATTATATATCGGTGTTTGCTGGGGATAATCAATAATTTTATTAAATCATTGGATTAAATTTCTGCGCCGAACGCTCTGAACAATACATATATGTGTGCGTGTATAGCAGGCGCCGGCTTTGCTACGTAGACGTAGACCGTTGCAACTCGTGGTTATCACGTGTACAGTAACTCGCATTGACTTGTTTTGCTGTGTTTAAGAAAAAGGTAAGCATTTTTTTGATAATACTATGTTTAATTATAACGATATACTATAAAATTAAAAATCTATATTTTGTAATTATAAAAGAGAATCACTTGTCCCAAAGTTAATAAGAACTTATAACCTCTATAACCTCAAGGAGACTGAGACTGATTGGGAAAGTAAAAACTATATATTTATTTATGATATATCTTCGTATATTTTTTAAGTGAATATTTTTGCTTTATTTAATTTTCTATTTTGCTATGGGATATATGTACATATCTCTATGATACAGTAATATGAAACTATAGATACTTTAGAGGTAAATATAGGCAGCAGTTAAAATAAATAATTATAATACATAAAAAGTAATATAATATATATAAATCTGTAGCTAGTGCTTTATGTGTGTATATTTTATATTATCATTTCTTACTTGTGATGAGTGTTTCAACTATTTATACAGTTCGCACTGTGCATATACATTTGTCGCATTGCAGATAATATGCATTTGTGTATTGTGAAATAGAAAACCAGAAAGAAAGCAAGAAATATTGAAATAAGAAAATATATAAAGGCACATAATAGATAAATATAATTATTATTGTTTTAATCAAGTTGAAATTTTGAGAGGATATATATGATTTTGTCTCTAGAATAAGCATATGTTTTTGTATTATGTGTAATAGTATAAACAACACATTATATACAAATAAATATAGGAAAATTAATCTGTTTTTATATTAAAATATTTTTACTATATTGTTTCAGAGAATATTACCAAACATTTTTGCAATAAGGATTCTATGTATAATATTTTGAGTAATACGTACATACTTTTGATATATGTATATATTAGCATTTCATTAATAGGTTAGCATTCTTATGTATGTAGGATTTATTTCCTCTTATCTTTAATTAATAATTATTGAATTATTTGAATTTTGTACCTCAAAAAAGCATATGCAGACATTCACAGAAAACAATTCTACAAATGTTTTATATCAAAGTTCTTCTTACAGTAAGTAAAAGTGTTAATAGTTAATAGCAGTAATAATTTATTATAAATATTATATTAAAAATAATTTTTTGTGTGTATAATAAAATTTTTGCTTTTTAGATAAAACTGTTAACATTGAAAATATTTCAAAGAACACAAAAGATTTTACAGAAAAATCTATTAATAGCGATATAGAAAATAATTTTGATGGTATGTTTCTATATATTAGGAGACGCGGTAGTGTCTCCGGCCATGTTCAAACCCTAAAAGACCTTAAAAGACACTACAAGTCTCCTTATCCTGCACCATCAAAGTCCATCTTTTGGGGGTGTAGAACTACTAAAATATAAAAAATTTTGAATTGCACGTAATATAACCTGAAAATCGGCATCGCCACGAGTAATTTGAGCCAAGAAGGAATAAAATCGGTCAAGCCGTTCTGGAGATACAAGCGGTCAAAAAGTGACGTTTTTCATGAAAAATGAAGTAACGTCGTCTTCTTCTTCTTCTTCTCTGTCCGCGTCCGCAGCCGTCATCAGGATTATATATAGATATAATATATATATAAATCTCTTCTCACCTTTCACTCACACCTCCCTCAACTTCCACCCACCCCTTTCCCTCCCACATACCGCCCCCCACCCCCACCCCTCTTTTGCCCTAACTCACCCTCTTTCGCCTCTTTCACCCTCTTGCGTCCTCTCTCACCCTCTGTTGTCCTCTTTTACCCTCTTCACCCTCTTTCACCCTCTATCGTCCTCTTTTACCATCTTTCGCCTCTTTCACCCTCTTTCGTCCTCTTTCGTCCTCTTTCACCCTCTTTCGTCCTACCTCACCCTCTTTCTTCCTCTCTCACCTCTTTCACCCTCTTTCGTCCTCTTTCACCCTCTTTCGTCCTCTGTTCACCCTCTTTCATTCTCTCTCACCCTCGTTTCGTCCTCTCCTCACCCTCTTTCATTCTCTCTCACCCTCTTTCACCCTGTTTCGTCTTCTTTTACCCTCTTTCATTCCCTCTCACCCTCTTTCGTCCTCTTTCACCCTCTTTCGTCCTCTTTCACTCTCTTTCGTCCTCTCTCACCCTCTTTCATTCTTTCTCACCCTCTTTCACCCTCTTTCGTCCTCTTTCACCTTCTTTCACTCTCTTTCGTCCTCTCTCACCCTGTTTTATTCTTTCTCACCCTCTCTCGCCCTCTCTCATCCTCTTTCAACCTCTTTCACACTCTTTCGTCCTCTCTCACCCTCTTTCGTTTTTTTTCACCCTCGTACGTCCTTTCTCACCCTCTTTCGTTCTCTTTCACCCTCTCGCCTATCTCGTCTTCTCTTACCCTCATTCGTCCTCTCTCACCCTATCTCCAAAAAATCATAAAAATGAAAAGGTCAAGCCATGTTCAAAAAAAGGTCCTCAAAAATTTAAACCTAGTCTGTACAATAAAAATTAATTACTCATAATTCCAGAGTTCCAATTTGTTAATATCGAATAATGTATTTGTTTCAAGTAATGGCAGTAGAGTCAAATACATACCTACGTATATGCAGTTTTTGCTGTTAATTGTACTTGAACGAAAAAAATAATTAAATGATTTAAATATAGCACATTTTAAATCAAGAAACTTATATAATCGAACTCTGTTTAGGAAAAGGTAGAACATTTCATTTGCCTCTGCCTTTACAAGAAACATTGGATAAGGTATGTCCTCCGGAAGATCCTATAAATTTGAATCACGAGTTGCACATTCTCGTTCGAGATATATCCAAGAAATCTAAAGTGGTTTGGAAAAATTTGGTAGATATTAATAAAATGTATAAGGCTTTACAATGGTTGAAAGAAAATAATCCTCATTACTCAAAAATTCGTCTTCCAGCGTCATCTGATGATCTATTAAAGGATAAGTTGCAGGAAACAGAATATAGGATTGTCGATGAGGAAAGCGACAATGACGAAATAAATGAGGTGGTTGAGGAATTACCAGCATTGAATTTGTACAATGTACAGCAAAATAAAAATAATAATGATCAAACCGTTTTAAAACGTACGGCTTTTCTCACACAAATCACTGAACATTCGGATATTAACGATCAGTATACAATATACCCAATACACGCGAAAAGAATCGATAACGAATCTGCATTGAAGCTTTATCAAATGGTGAAAATTGAAGATTTCCCAATGGATAATCGTTATAAATATCTGGATGTCATGTGTTTCCCTGATTTATAACCTGATGGTGTCAATGGACAACGAGAAGATAGAAACTTTGCATTGCCGGAATATTTATTTATTAGAACACGATTGATGTCGAAACATAGTAGATTCAGGTTGAATCTGCAGTATCTGTTATTCCTTCTCAATGATGCTAACTACCGACAGTTGAAAAGTGGTATCTATTATACGATAATGGTTACTAACCCACGAGAGAGATACACTGCTAATAGATACTTGAACGAATTGAAAGGTTACCAATCAAATCGAATTTAATGAGTATTTTCGCAAAATTGAGAAATACGGATCAATTTTGGCGACAACCGTCCAATAATGTAAAATGCATGACTTTGCATTACGGTCCAGCGACGTGGTTTTTGACTTTGAGTCCTAGTGAATGGAAATGGTCCGATTTGGGTGAATATTTACGAGATATGAATCCCGATAAAGAGAAGTTAGGCATCAGCGAACTAATCGCATACGATCCTGTAAGTACTTCTAGATTCATGTGCATAAAATTCAAAGCCATGATTGATTTTATTTGTTCGTCCGATAATCCAATAGGAAAGGTTATTCATTACTTCTGGCGACTGGAATATCAACGTAAAAGTATCCAGCACATGCATTGTATGATTTGGATAAAAGATGCTCCAGTATTAGGAAAATCGCCGGATGAAGAAGTTGCTACGTTTATTCAAAAATACGTAACGTGTGAAATTCCAGATGAAAATGTTTCGCCAACGTTGTACGATACGGTAATAAGTGATCAGAATCATAAACATAACTCGTATTGCATGCGTACGAAAAAAACGGAAACTAATATATACAGAAAGTGTCGGTTAGATTTTCCTCAGCCAGTTACTGAGAATTTCGTTTTAAGAGACGTTATCACTTCGATAGTCGGTAGAAAAAATTTACGCAGTAAGAGCAGATTGTACGATCTTCCTCGCAAGGAGTCGGAAAGGTTTATAAATGATTATAATCCGTCTATCAAATTAGCCTGGGAGGGAAATATGGACATACAATTTATTAGAGAAAAATCAGAGTTTTTAAACTCATATTTAACAAAATACACGACAAAGTCGGAAAAATGCAATACAGACTTTGAAGTGATAGATTCGAATAAGTCCTTGGCATCGAAACTGTGGAATTTTGCAATGCGTTCATTAAATAACAGAGAATGCGGTGCTTTAGAAGCTGCGGATACACTATTAGGTAAACCCTTGTACGGTATGGATAATGATACCATGGTCAAATGGATCGATGTTAATGAAGTGAGAAATAGAAAAGTTAAAACATTCAATGAAATCTAAGTTCTCGATGAAAATTCTACGAATATTTACTGTTTGTCACTCATCGATGATTACTATCCAAATAGACCTCAAGAATTAGAATCATTGAATTTGTACGATTTTGCCAGATTCTGGGAAATTACGAAACAGATGTCAAATAATGACGAAGTCAAGTGTTACAAACTGGCATCGGGTTTATTTTTAAAAAAACAAAAAGAGGGTTATTTAATTAACCATTATCGATTTAATATAAAAACTGAGCCCGAAAAATACTTTTACTCGCTGCTTCTTCTGTTCAAACCATGGAGAGATTTGAGTGAACTAAAAGGTACATTCGAGACTTACACGGATGCCTTTAAGAATTCAGAGTCTGTTTTAACGAAGGCAATGAAATATCACGAAAGGCTCGAAGAAATACAGAAAGCTTTTGAGAACGTTGCTGAATTAATCGAGAAGCGCGAAATCTGAAAACAGCAGACAGAGACAAATCCAATGACGATGAACTGGATTGTAATCCGATAGAAGCTGACGACGCGATGAAAGATCTGGAAGATTTTAGTAAGATTGACGACCCGATTGATTTATCGCAAATGATGTCGCAATTGAACAAAGACCAGAAAAGAGTCTTTGATGGAGTATGCCAAGTTTTACAAGATAAGAATCAGATTCTGCGACTGTACGTAAGTGGCGAGGGTGGTACAGGGAAAAGTTTTCTAATTGAAACGATTAAACATTGGATCAGAATAAATTTGGAAAAAACGACTGCCATATCTGCTCCCACGGGTATCGCAGCATTCAATATCGATGGCTTGACAATCCATAGAATGTTTCAACTACCGGTTAGTCATGAATCTACACCAAAATATACGCAATTGTCAGACATGGTCTTGAAAACTTTGAGAGACAAATTAAAGAATGTTGAATTATTTATAATCGAAGGAATTACATGTAACAATGCAATGATGGATTTAGGAACGACTGTATTCAGTGATGGTCAAGCCTATGTAGGTTTGTCACGAGTAAGTAAATTGGAAGGCCTACATTTGATAAATTTCAATCCAGCAGCAGTTAAAGCAAACTCGAGAGCCATTGTAGAATATAATCGACTGAGATCTATATTCAAATCTGAACTGCCACAAATCAATCCGTCCGAGAAAAAGGTTGTGAAAATGTACGATCGTCGAAGGGATATCCCTAATATCATTGATGATATGCAGAATTATGATTGTGAGGAACCAGAAAGTATAGTTACGTGGAAAATATATGGCTTTTGCAATAACGATGCTGTTTCGTGTTACGCTAATGTAATATTACAATGTGCGTTTCATTGCGTACGTATTAGGCAACAAATACTGAAAAATAAAGCATCGAATGCATTGATTGATGCTATCTGCGCGTATGGTGAACGTAAATATTGCAACATTCAAGCGGTTAGAAGATCTGTCGGAAAACGCTTCGAAGAACGAACACAACAAGATGTTTCGGAATTTTTTACGGCTCTAATGTCGACGTATTCCGACAACAATGATGTATTAAAACTCGAATTAAAGCACGTAACATGTTGCTCGAATGTCAAATGTAATTACAATGTAACTAAGCTGGAAAGCAGTAGTTTGTTAATATTACCTATACATTCGACATTAAAAAGGAATGACACCGAAATTGGCGAAACTATTGCCAAGTGGCTAGCCCAAGCTCCTGTTCGAATTGAGAGAGCAAAGTATGTACTTAAGGCATTTATATTTTATATAATTTTATAAATACTTGTATGCAGTATGTATATTTTTATGTAGGTTTTATATAAGTATATGAATTTTAATATTATTTTATTTTTACAGATCCTTAACAAAAAAATCAAACTCAGAAAAAAAGATCATATATGCAGAGCATTCCCATATTATGTGATTTTGCTTATTTTATTGATTTTCCTTTGTTAAGGATCTGTAAAAATAAAATAATATTAAAATTCATATTTATAATGCTTTTCTTAAGTTTTGTTATGTTCAGTGATTTATTTTGTTTTCTAACAAAATCACGTAATATGGGAATGCTCTACATATAATTTTTTTCTAACTTTAATTTGCCTCGTTAAGTTTATAATATTTATAATGCTCTTTCTAAGTTTTTTTTATGTTCAATGATTTACTTTATTTGTTTTAACATAATTCTTTATCTTTATTTTTAAGTTCTCTTAACTGAAAACAAACTATGTTTTAAGGCTCAAATGTTATGTTTGGAATTAGTTTATGGTTTAAGCTCTACGTCGTTACTATTTTTAAGTTTTTTTATAGCTAGTGGGCAATTAATGCTAGCCCATACGCCAAATTTAAAATTATCTTTAAATTTCGATTAATCCACTGTGATTATATTTATTTGTGATTATATATAATCGACTGTGATTATATTTATTTGTGATTACATTGCAATAAACAAAAATATAGATAACATTTAACTACAACGTATTTCCATTAATGATTTATTTACATTTATATACCTGTATATGCAACATTAGTTTATGGTTGCAATAACAATGCATTATTGCAAACTCATAACATTACAATATTGTTGTAATATTTTGTTGCAATCTTCCAAAAAGCGGACATTTTAACGTTGCTGCAATTCAACAGCAATGATGTAGCAACATTTTGCAGTGAATTTGCAATATTACATTATTGCGGTGAAAGATTGTTGTAATGTTTTTGCAATCTATCGATGCTGTATGGATATGTAGACGACTTCTTTATATTCTCAAATGACAATGAAGAGAAGCTGAAACTAAAAAATAGACTAAAGCAAGAATTTAAAATTAAAGATCTTGGTCAACTTAGTTATGCTTTAGGTCTACGTTTCACAAGAAATAAGAAAACAAATGGATATCAAATCGATCAAAAGTATTACATTGAAAGTATGCTGAAGAAATTTTACATGGAAGATTGCAAACCTGTAGCAACTCCAGTAGACGTTAGTCTCATGAGAGAAAAAGGCTAAATTATAACCAATGTTCCATATCAATCATTGATTGGTTCTTTAATGTATTTAGGTGTAAAAAAAATACAAGGCCTGATATATTTTTCATTACAAGTTATCTGTCTCAATTTAACACGGAACACACTGATGTACACTGGAAGATGGCGAAGCGTGTGTTACGCTATCTTAAAGGAACCTTGGAAGTGGGACTTGCATACAAACCCATCAGGAAATCTATTGAGAACTTTTCGGATTCGTACTTTGCAAACAACACCACTGGTAGACATTCCTATTCAGGATATGTATTTACTTATGCTGGCGGACCAATATCATGGATAAGCAGGAAGCAAAAGTGCAGCGCATTATTTTTCTGTGAAGCGGAGTACGTCGCATTATCAAAAGCAATAAGAGAGAGCAACTTTCTTCAGAATTTCTACTCGGAAATCTTGGCTAAAAAAAAGACACAACAAATGATCATCAATGGAGATAATCAAAGTGCTCTTAAATTGACTGAAAATCACGTTTTTCATGATAGACTGAAACACAGACATTAAATACCATTTTGTCAGAGAGCAGGTTAAAAAGGGTAGAATTCAACTAAAGTACTTGTCAACAGAAAAAATGCTCGCAGATATACTTACAAAGAGTTTAAATAAAGTCAAACATAATAAATCTTTACAAGGTTTAAGTATGTTATAAATAAAACCAGTTTTTCTTTTGAACTCTTTGTTATTATATCAAAGTTTATATATATATATATAAACTTTGGTATAATCGATACCCTGGTGTATCAAATAATATATAAGCTAATCATTTGCTAGCATTTCTTCTGTTGACAAGTACTTTAGTTGAATTCTACCTTTTTTAACCTGCTCTCTGACAAAATGGTATTTAATGTCTGTGTTTTAGTCTATCATGAAAAACGTGAACCTTATAAAAATTTATAAAGTCAAACATGATAAATCTTTATAAGGTTCACGTTTTTCATGATAGACTAAAACACAGACATTAAATACCATTTTGTCAGTTATATATATGGTATATATATAAAGTCAAACATGATAAATCTTTATAAGGTTCACGTTTTTCATGATAGACTAAAACACAGACATTAAATACCATTTTGTCAGAGAGCAGGTTAAAAAGGGTAGAATTCAACTAAAGTACTTGTCAACAGAAGAAATGCTCGCAAATGATTAGCTTATATATTATTTGATACACCAGGATTCAACTATATGTGTGTGTGTATATGTCTTCGATTACGGAGGAGTGTTGTACTAGTTTAATCTCGACATTCCTTCTTTTATGGATATTGCAGTTTATTTTATTTTTCACAGATAGATCATTTTCTACAGATATTCATTTTCTAGTAACTCTAGTAACTATATGAGTTATCCTTACTTTTTTAATAACTAACTTAAGTTAGTTAGTACAAGTCTTTCAAGTCAGTCACATGTATGTTACGAGTTACAATATATTATTTGTAAAAGGAAGAAAAGAATCTTAAGTCATTTACCACCAGAATATATCCTTACAACACATATTGCTGTCACTATCATATCACTGGCATATTTTTGGCAATTTGATATCCATTTGCACGTGATTTGCTAGGTATCGATTCTGTAACTTTTTTTAAAGTGAAAATGTGAAAAATGAAAAATTCTCGCTGATCACGCATTGATTTTAAAATGAAATCGATGTGCGATTAGCGGAAATTTTTCACTTTTCACGTTTTCACTTTAAAAAAAGTTACAGAATTGATACCCTGGTGTATCAAATAATATATAAGCTAATCATTTGCGTGCAATATGTACGACTAAACATATTCCAAATGCAAAACTCAGGTAAATCTTGTTCACAGTTTATGTACATATAATACGCGCAAATTTTGCACGCAAAAATTGTTATCTGGGATTTGATTGTTTTATATATACATGATGAGATCTACGCCATTTATTAATAGCTACGATGGAAATCCACATCGTCAAAATTATGAATATAAATGTGTGAAATTGTAAATTTGAAGTAATCAGATAGGGCGTTATTCATAGTCTGTTTTTATATTTAAAATCGTCTTAAGATTTTGTTTAACCAATCAAGAGACGCTATGCGGCCATTTAATTGGTTAAATGAGGTCTTAAGACAATCTTAAATATGAGAACGGACTATGAATACCGTCCATAGATTGATATATACTAACATCTTTATTTACATATATTATAATAAGAATAAATATATTATTTTACATAATAGTCAATTAACAATAATATAAAACTTAAAAAATCAGCGTAAAAATACATGTACATGTGGGATTCACAGGCACACTCTTATTAATATGAAAATTTAAGTAACAACTTGTTATTGTCAATAAAATATCAAATCTGTAATCTTTTTCTTTTATATTTTCAAATAATAAAATTATAAACAAGCTTGCGTACGAATTACAAATAAAACGTAATTTATAAATCTATACGTATACATACTCGTATATCAAAGCTATACTAACGCATTATGACATATATCGAAGGTATACTAATATATTATGACTTATATCTCAATAAAAAACCACTCCTCAACGTTTAAAGTCGACCAGACTGGCGATAATTTATTATAAATAATTATTTGAAATACAACGTTTCGGCTGTCATTGCAGCCCTTTTCAAGTACATCAAATTTAAAACAGTAAATCAACTTCTATGCAAACAACCGACATGTTAACGCTTGTTTTGATGAACAATGCAAGACTGACAGAAGTAAGCACATAATAAATAGATGTTAACTGTTCGCAAGAATCTTAGTCACTACAGTGACTAGTCAAGTGTAACATCTTTTCGCAAAAAGCATTCCATTCGGTTGTTATTTCCGCAGGAAGAATATCATCCCATCCGTAGGAAAATTTCCACAGTTTTTGCAGTAGAATTTTGAGAGATATCGTGATCGGAGACACCCATCCGAGGGGATCGAATATTTTCGCTATCGTCGAAAGGATTTGTCGTTTCGAAATGTCGGTAGATGGTGGACGGAATTTTATTTCAAAGGAGAAATTATCATCGCAAGGTGTCCAATGAATACCGAGTATTTTTAATTGTTCACCTTCTTGGAAAGGCTTGGAACTTGCTAGACCGTGATTCGCAGGATTTATATCTTGTAGAATTTCAAAATCGTTGCTGGCCCATTTTCTGAGATGAATGCCTGCGCTTAGTAAACAGCCGATTAGTTGGTCGCGTTTTTTAATCATGGACGGTTTATCATCGCCTCCGGATAGGACATCGTCAACGTATATTTCATTTTGCAAAATTGCTTGAGCTAGTGGAAAACGCGAACTTTTGTCGATTGAAAGTTGTTTGAGCACGCGTTGGGCAAGATAAGGCGCGCAGGCAGTACCATAAGTAACGGTATTTAATGAAGAAGTATGGACTGGCTCGTTCGGAATCGTACGCCACAATATTAATTGATATTGGCGATCGTCTGAATGAATCTGTATTTGTCGAAACATTTGCTGAATATCAGCGGAAAAAACGTATTTGTACAAACGCCATTGAAGAATAATCGCCGGAAGATCGGCTTGTAACTTTGGACCAATCATAAGATGGTCATTCAAAGAAGTGTTATTCGAGGTATTTGCCGAGGCATTAAACACTACACAAAGTTTGGTTGTAGTATTGTCCTCGCGAATAACTGGATGATGAGGTAGAAACGTCGGTTGAAAGAAGCGTTGCACGTTTTCGATTTTTTGCATATGCCCGAGCTCTTCGTACTCGTTAAGAAAGTTGACGTATTGCCCTGAAATTTCCCGAAAATTGGCTAAACGTCGCTCTAGTTGCGCGAGGGAACGCGTAGCTACTGACCTTGCCTCGCCGATCTTTATCGGAGGACCAGACTTGAAGGGTAAGCGGACAACATAGCGCCCTGAAGAATCGCGCATATGTGTCTCTTGAAAATGTAAGTTGCAACGAAGATTTTCCTCTGAGAAAGCGTGTGTCGTTGGAATTTCTTCCAGCTCCCAAAAACGTCGGAGTTCGAAATCGAGATTGCCAGAAGTTGCTTGGTGAACGTGAATTCTTTGGCTATCTCTTTGGTTTGAAATAGGACCCGAAATAATCCACCCGAATATCGTTTCTTGCGCAAGTGTAGCATCGTTAGAAGCTTTCATTAAGCCACCCATCATAATTGAACCGTACAATTCGGCCCCGAGAAGTACTTCGATTGCATCATTTGAGCTTGGATTTGGATCGGCTAGATTCAATTTGGAAAGAAACGGAATCTCTTGTAATTGGAAATGAGGTGGAATGTACGCTGTAATTTTTGGAACGACCAATGCTTTGGTATGAAGAATCGTATCATTTTCATTAGTCGCGCTGATAGAAATAGAGACGGCATGTTGAACGCAATTAGACGTAGTGTCACCAATGCCAGATACCTTTACGCGTGTTGAAATTAAGCGAGCTCTCAACATTTGAGCGACTCGTGACGAAACGAATGTGGCATCGGAACCTTGATCGATCAGTGCTCGCGTGTAAACATATCGACCGTTTTCTGATCCTATACAAACACGTGCGGTAGCCAGGAGCACGGGTTTAACTCCCGCGTTCACGTGTGAATGTACGTTGGACGCGTTATCGCATTGTCCAGAGTCTGTTGTTGTCGTTAAACTTGACCTTGAATTCTCGTATAACAAAGTATGATGTTGTCTTTTACATTTCAAGCAAGTAAAGGAACTACGACAATTCGAAACGTAATAACTTTTGGTCAAACAATTTTTGCATATATTATTTTTTTGAACAAATTCTAGTCGCTGCGAAATGCTCAACGCTTAAAATTTCTCGCAATGCATTAAACGATGTGTTTCGGAACAAAGAGCGCACGTACTCGCAGTGTTTGTATGGTGAGAACGCACTATATTACTTTTTCGTGCCGCATTTAGAATCGAGCAAGCACCGGAACTCTTTTCGGATGAGTTTCCGTTTGCGGACTTCGAGTTATCTCCGTCCTTGGATACAGCCTCAAGCGAACGAATTTGTGTATCTAGAAACGCGTATAGTTTTTCCATCGTAGGATATCTCCTCTCTGAACCTAAGCTGACTTCCCAATCTTTTCTCGTCAATTTGTCTAGTTTTTGTACAAGAATGTAGACTAAAATCATATCCCATTCATCTACAGAACATTTCAAGGCACGCAGAGCATTTATCGATTCCGATGAATTGGAGCGTAATTGTTTTAACCCGAACAGATCGTTAGACGAAACAGTAGGAATGGTAAATAAACGTTTGAAATATGCGTCAATAATAACGCGTTGATTTTCGTAACGATTCGTGAGTTCCTTCCATGCAACATCGAAATTACTATCGGTTAGAGAAAGATGGGAAATCAACTTAGCAGCGTCGCCAGTAACCGCGGATAATAAATATTGCAATTTCTCGACTTGCGATATGGAACGGCGATTTTTAACGAGCGCAAGAAACAAATCGCGAAAAGTTAGCCACTCGGTTACATTACCGGAGAAAGAAGGCAAGTTGATCTTCGGCAATCGGATCTCGTTGATGGACGTCGTTGTGGCCGCCGTTGGTACAGGAATGGAAATTGAAGCGACGTTGAATGCCTCGAGTTTTTCTTGAAAGAAGTCGTAGGCTTGCATGTACGAGACCTCCGCCTTGTCTAGCAGCTTGTTCTTGAAGAAGGGAAGCTGTGCCGCGTCTGCGTCGGTTGTTACTGCCTCAATGATAGCGGCATTCTCCTGGCATTTATTCCAGTAATTTTGCAAGAGTTGAAATCGTCCTTTAGTGATGGCATGAGTTTGATTATCAACTCCAAGCTTTTGGAAATTCGTTATTGAGTTCGTTAAATAACGTAAATTCGTATCGAACGCAAATATTGCCTTGTCCATTTCGATCTATTGTCTTGCAGAGCTCGACCTTGTAAGGTAAACACGGTGTTGAAATGGAGAATGTATGTACGTGAGTCAAAATACTTCCTTGTCGTACGGAAATTTTTACTCGGAATGTAGCGCAATTGTTGAATGGCTCACTTGAAGTAGTTGCACTGATTGCACGTGTATCTTGTTTGAATCCATCCGTTAATTTCTCGACACAGATCCGGCTCGAAGGACCATGTTTTGTATATTTTCTCCTTTGGTTTTTATCGGAGCTATCGCCTAGTTCTCTCTTGTGGACTGCGTCGATAGGCAAGGATAGATAGCAGGAACTAGTCTCTTTATTCTAAGTAAGAATACGTAATTTTTATTCTTTGGATCACAATGTTCTTCTCGTGTTTACCGGACGGCTCGTCGTACCAGACTCGCTCTCCGTGCCGCATCGCTCCTTTTTAAAAACGCGGAAACTCTCTCCGAATTCGGCGCTTCGCCCTTGTGGACGCAATAACAAACTGTCGATGCACACAATTGCAGAGAGCTCTCAGTAGTGTATATCAAAGGCGCGCGGGGATCACGGAAATTTAATTTTTTCCCAAACACTTAACCTTAAGGATTATTATTTATTATATCTCAATAATCTTTTTGACAACAAAAAGAAATACTAAACTATTAATCATTTAACATTTTAATTATCTAAAAATATATATATATACGTATAAAATTGGATATATATATACTTACGTGTAACAGAATTTTCTCTAAAAATATGAAGCTAAGACTGCATGCGGCAAAAACCAATCAGAAGCCTGTCGCAGAAGCTATCGCACTCTGATTGGTTCACATGTTTTAACACATGCGTTGTCGCAACTCAACGCATTTATGTAGTCTTAGCTTAATATTTTTAGTTTTGACAACAGTTTAGATTTATATAAAGGATTCGTGACAGCCATCTTGCGAAATAAACACGTTCTGATTTCGCAGTGATAAGTCAATGTGATATTTAAGTCATAAGTGTGCCTTATTCTATTCGTGATCTGAGTAAAAACATTCGGAAGTATATTACAATCACGGATCTTATCGAGTGCAGTGATAAAATCCTCAAGGTATCTTTTAAGTGAAGCCTTAAAAGCGGGAGATTTTCTCTTCCCCTCCGTGCTCTTTGTCTGCCATAAACCCGGCCTTTTTTCGAGGACATAGATAATATGTCCGCCCACGATCCGGGGGGAATTCATCCCCGGAACATTTTACCCTCTAACGAAAAAACTATTATCGATAACTATTCTTCGGACGAGCATAAGCTAGATCTTATATCATCCTCCTTACCTCCCTTTTCCGCCAACCCCGAGGACACTGAAATGATTGCTGATGTGTCTGAGTCAATAAGTGCTGACACTGATGCATCCGGAATTTCTTTTTCCACAGCTACTAAAACTATAAAATCTTTTTCCAGACAATCGACCACCGATTCATCCATCTCAGTTGCTAATAAGGACCTAAAGAGTAAGATAAATACTAATAAGCGCAAAGCAAGGCATATACAATTGCAGGCATCGAACAACTGAAAGGCTGAAAAATAAAATCTCCAGTTTTACAAATATGAGTGCATCAAGTAAAAAAGAAGAAAAAAAGAAGATTAAAAATGGACGATCCTTCCGTATCTTCAGAGTACAACAGAACGCATTAGCAGGATCCTGGGTAAACACAATATCAAAGTAATTTCCAAACCTCAAAATAAGATTGCGCAACTACTTCCTAATCCCAAGGACCGGAGACTACACTTAGAAACACCAGGTGTATACAGGATTCCTTGCTCCTGCGGAAAAGTGTACATAGGAGAAACTGGGAGAAAGATCAGTACACGAATTAAGGAACACCAACGGAGTGCCAGGTACTGCCATTTTAGTCAATCAGCCTTGGCAGAACATTGGATGGAGACAGGACACTCGGTACAATACGACAAAGCAACCAGACTAGCCCCCTCGCAAAGCTATTTCGCCAGGAAACATCGTGAAGCCTTAGAAATTCTGAAACATCCCGACAACCTCAACCGCGACAAAGGTTATCAAACAAACCCTATTTGGCACACTGCCCTTGATATACACTCACACCACTAGGCGGCGTCATTACAAAATACTTTTCCCTACGGAAAATCATCTACATGATTTTCTATCAAATTTATCTACATGAAAAACCTTCCATAATATATATAAGGACCACAACCCAAGAAAGCTCAATATCGTAGCTTTCAGCCCTGAAGATGCAAACTGCAACGTTTGCGAAACGTCGGCATTACGCTGTTAAATCACGCGGCATCCATCCGGAAACCTTTTGCATTTATAATAATTCTTGCTTTTCTCCTAGTAACAGCAACGAAAACATTAACTTTATTTAAAATCTTAATCCCCCACCGCCTAAATCTCCAGATGTTCCTAGTTTCTCCTGTTCTTCTCCATCACACTCTCCTAAACTTCCTTATCTATGGATGGAAGAGCAGTCGCCCGACAAGCGAAAAGTCTCGGGTTCGATTCCCGATTCAGGGACTTTCGGATCTATATTTTTTTTTTGCATTTATTTAATTATTTCCGCAGGGGAGTTAGGGGGTTTTTGAAATTAAATCTCAAGTAAGAGATTATTTCAATTTTTAAAGTCTTGGTTGGTACACCGAGAACAATACGTGCCTCGCGCACGCTTTGTTTCCAACAAAAATTTAGTTTTGTTGGAAATGTACGTAGAAAACATTTGCGTATGGCTCTTTACGCCTTCCTTATGATTTAGATTTATTCCTTATCTCTTATCAAATCCCCTCTCCCCCTCTTCCTCCTCAAATTTCCAATTAACCCCTCCTTTTTCTCTATCTCCTTCCCCCCATGATCCCAAAAACCACAAACGTCACTATCAACATCTCTCTAACATCTCTCAAATCACTCCTCTCCTTCACCCTATTGTAATAGATTTCACAGAAACAGCACTGACTCTCTTTTAATATTACCCAATGGTAGATTTCCCTCTTCTGCTAATAATGGAATCTATTTCAACCAAGTAAATAAAAAACACTACTCCCCCTCTTCTTCCTCTTATTTTTTGTCTTCCCATCCAAATCTCAGTTCCTCTTTCTCTCAAATACCGCATTCTAATACAACTTTTACAGATTAATTAATTAAAATCATTGATATTATTCTAGAAAAGATAGGACCTGTTCTCAAACTGCTTGGTCTATACAATTCTATATCCAAAATCTTAAGCTCCCTTATACTATCTATCAGCTCATTCTCCTCTTCAAATTCTCTTAATCATAATGAACAGTATTCAGAACAGTCCTCCTACTAATAATTCTCTTAAAATTTTACAATAGAACTGCTATTCCATTCTCAATAAATTAGACTTATCATATCCTCTGTTTTCTGGCTTTAACATTATCGCATTATCCGAAACTTGGCTTTCCAATAAAAACCATATTCATATTCGTGATTTCACTGCTTTACGGGTCGATTCACAAATAAATAAAAGCGGTGGCTTATTGATAGCTCTCCGTAAGTCTATTCAGTACTCCTTATTTAAAGACACGCCTTACTTTACTAATACCATAAGTTTGAAAGTGTGAGAGTGATAATTCACTTAAAGGATATGGATCTAGCCATAATTTCAATTTACAGACACCCAAATAAATCTCTCTCTCTCTCTCTCTCTCCCTCCCTCTCTCTCTCTCTCTCTACTAGAAAAATCAGCCAATAAACTCTCCTCCTATCTGAATTCAAAGGGACTAGATGTATGTCCATCAAAATCTTCTTTATTGTTAGTCTTTACAAGGAAAAGAATAAACCCTCATGCCTTTTCCATACATCTTAACGGCTCACCAGTTCTCTCAGATCGCACCGCCAAATTCTTAGGAATCTACCTTGTCTTTAATTTCCGGGGACATACACAAGCCTCTCACCTAATATCTAAATATAGTAAACTCACGAATGTCATCAAATCTTTGAGGGACACTTGATAGGGTGCGAATCCAAAAACACTTCTCTATATATTTAAAGCAGTAATAAGGGGAGCAATAGAATATAATTCTTTCCTCTTTCCTTTTTATAACAATTCATTAATGGAGAAACTCGAAAAGGTTCAATGAAGAGCTCTCCGTTATTGTATCGGCCTAAGATCTTCCACCCCTACTAACATAATATATGCTGAATCCGGGATATGTCCACTTAAGTATAAATTCATATATCTTGCATCCAAATTCATTATAAAATCTTTTGCTCAGGAATCTAGTATCCTTATAGATAAACGTTAACTTTATGATTTCCAGGTAGCTCTCTTTGTTGAAAAAAGTTACCATCTTCCAAAAACCTTTCTCCTATATAAATCTTTCACTGCTGTCAAAATGTATAAGAAACACATACCCACTTTCACTAAAATTCCAATTTATCTCTTTTCCTATGAAAAAAGTCCAAAAATTATTATCACTCCGCAAGCATCCGTAGAAGAATTACGGCAAGCACATATTCCTCAGCTTATTTTTCAATCTCTCTATTCTGATTTCATTAAATCAAATCAAATATTTTTTACGGATGCTTCAAAATCTAAAGATAAAAATTCTGTGGGGATAGCATACTATTCTCTCTCTCTCTTGCTATTCAGAAACAATTCTCTATTCATAAATATGCATCTATCTTTACAGGAGAATGTCTAGCCATATCTTAATTGTTGATTACATTCTTGAGCATAATATAACAAATGCGATCATTTTTACAGACTCATGTAGTGTAATAAAAATCATTTCCTCTTGTACTATCGACAGAGATTATAACTATTTAGTACTGGTCCTAAAAATAAACTCAGATCTGCTTATCTACAAAACATAAACATAACGCTAGTATGGATCCAGCCCACGTGAGAATATTAGGAAATGAAACAGCAGATCTCTTGGCAAAGGATGCCATTAGCAAAGGACAACTAGTCGATTATCTAATTCCTCATACTGATTTTTATGAAGTTATACGCAAATCCCTCAATGATAAATCTAAAAAATTTCTACTCAACCTTGCCAAGCATGTAGGTTCTTCTTATTTTAATAACTTTTCTGTTACATCACGCGCCTGGTTACTTTGAGTATAAATGCTTCCTTTATTTATAATTTTATTGTAATTTCTTAACTATAATTTTTTCATGTTTTATATTATATATATGTATACATATTTCAGATAATATTAAAATGCTCACAAATATTAAACAAAATTTAAATAATGATCTACCTAAAGTGCAACTTAAAAATATTTTATTTGTTAAAAATTTTCACGCCAAAGTTATAAACAGTACATACAGATCAGTTTATACAGAACATACAGATTAAACACATTTTTTACAAGAAACAGATACAATTAGGTTCAATAATACTTGTGATGATCTACATGTAGACTCTACGCTATGTAGTACACATAGCGATATGAGAAATGATAACTTGCTTTCTGAATTGCAAGAAATAAATGTTACAAAATGTTCTTATTTTAGATTCATAATATTTGTAGTAATGACATAAATGTAAATTTAGATTATAATAATTCCATTTTAAATGTAACAAATAATAAGAACTTAATGAAAAAAGATAACAATATAGATTTTACTTTAAATTCGACTGATGATATATCATTATTCAGTGAACATTTTAACAATGATTCAGTTTCAAACATAAATGAAAATACTGATTTAAGCTTTAAAAGTTGGAATACAACCGATAATATATTTTCATCCAGCTATATTGGACAATAATCTAATGAAATTATAAATTCGAGAAAAGAAATCTTTTCACTTTCTATAAATTTAGATGTTGGTAAGTTTTAGATTATGTTCAGATTTCTTTTGTTATTTTTAATAATATTTATTTAATATTAATTTAATTTTAATTTTACAGAAGAATTGGAAAATGAAGCATTTGTTGATACGATAAGTAGTACAATAAATGATTCAACAGATTATGAACTAAATAATAATGATAGTTTAGAAAGTACAGAAACTGCAGAAATTAATAACAATAATTCGGCATCAACTTTAAATAATAATAGTACTTTCTATAAATCTTCCAGCAATAACACAACAATAGACACTTCTTTTGATAATATAAAACTTAATGTAAAAGGATTTTTTGCTAGTGCGATGATGCTCATTTGTATGTTGAGAAATCGCAAGATTCTAAAGGTCAAGGCAAAACAAATTTTTGTTTCTTTTGTTATAAAATGCTAATAAAAATAACTCGACATTTAGAAAATGTACATAAAGATGAGGAAGAAATAAAAAAGTTTAGGTTTCTGCCAAAGGGTAATGCAGAGCGTAAAAAATTGATAGATCATTTAAGAAAGAAAAGGAATTTTATATATAATATAGATCCGCAGTTCAATAATGGAAATTTAATGACATGTAAACGATCACAAAAAAATTAAAACGTGATGCTACAGACTTTGCACCATGTTGCAAGTGTAAAGGTTTTTTGCCAAAATAGCCTTAGACATCATTATAAAATTTGTGATAAAAAACAAGGACAAACTGTAAAATCAACATTAGCTCTAGCATGTAAAGTAATTGGTCGAATTCATAAAGATACTTGTCAACAATTACGAGAGCATGTTTTCCCAGTAATGAGGGAAGATGATATAGTAAGAATAATTAGATACGATTCCGTTATTATTAAATATGCTAATAAAATGTGCAAAAAATATAGTTTGCAACACCAACATGATATGATAAGAGCTCATCTCAGACTTTTAGGTCGTTATTTAATTGCTTTGAAGCAAATTAATCCTGAAATTACGGATTTTGCATCACTTTACGATCCAAAATTTTATGATTCAGCAATCAGAGCGGTAAATGAAGTTGCTGGCTTAAATGAAACGACATATATACAGAGCCCCCACTGTTGCTTCCACACTTGGCACTTGTATAAAAAAGATAGGTCAAATTTTAGAATATATATGAATATATTAAGTGAATATATTAAAGAACATGATAAAGTAAAAAAAGAATATGTTCATGACTTTTTGTCACTTCTTGAAGAAGATTATGGCTGTACTGTAAATAAAGTTGTGCTAGAAAGTCGAATTGCAAAAAAGCGTAATGAAAAAGTGATATTACCATTGAAAACTGATATTACTAAATTGAATAAATATATAACAAATTTACGCAAAGCATCATATAAGATATTACAACATAAATTTACATATAAAGCTTGGTTAACTTTAACGAAATCTACTCTTATTTATATTCAAATATTTAATCGTCGTAGAGCAGGTGAAACAGAACGATTATTAATAAGTGATCTTAAAAAATTAGAGAAAAGTAATGAAAGTGATGAGCAGTATCGAAAATTACTTCCAGAAGACAAAGATACTGCGGCAAAGTATAGACGCGTTGTTATTCGTGGAAAACACAAGATTTGTTCCAATATTATTAGATTTTGAAATGTCTAAAAGTTTACAAGTTATTTTAAAATTTCGAAAGAATGCAGGTGTTTCTTCTGAAAATCCGTATGTATACGGAATTCCCGGATATCATAACAAACGTCATAAATATCTCAGAGCTTGTATGTTATTGCGTCAATTTGCTCATGAATGTGGTGCTAAACGTGCAAATACATTACATGGTACTACTCTACGAAAACACATTGCAACAACATGTGTGAGAATATATTTACCAGAAAACAAAATAGATCGTTTTGCAAGTTTCATGGGACATCATGAGAAAATTCATAAACAAATATATCGTCAACTTATAGCAGCGGTTGATATTTTAGATATGTCAAAAGTTTAAGAAGAAGGACTTGGTATGCATGATGAAAATAAGGAGAATTTGCATATGAATGTTTCAAGAAATATAAAACAAAAAGATAACATAAATAATTCGAAAATGTTACGTAATTTTAATGGCGAGGCTAATTTAGATTTATTAGAGGAATCTAAAGATGCTGAATATGGTAAGCAATTTTTTGTGCTAATATAATTTGTACAGTTTTTTTTTATTTATTTATCACAATTATAAAATTATTTTGAATATGTTTTATATATTGTATATATTGTTTTATTTAAATTAATTCTCTTACCTTCACATTCTTAATAACACTTTGATTGGATGTAATGTTTATTTCAAAAGATTGTTGATGAATATATTCAATAATATATGTGTTAATTAATTCTTTATTAAATAAATATTTTAGTGACACTTAATTTTATATATGTTGCGACGTGACATTTTGCATGTCCATCACAAGGGTCGAATGACCCGGTCGGGAGTGCCATTAGTGGTCCTTCGTTCTCTCCAATTAGCGAGAAAGAGAGAGAGAGCAAAAAATTTAGATTAAGACCGTACGAGTGCGGCGGCTGCAAGACGGGAAAAGATCGGGTCGCGTCTCCGGAGAAAGACCGAGCGAAGGACGGGACAGCGGGACGCACCGCAAGGAGGAGCACGCCAGGTGACATAAAATTATCAATAGTTATTAGTAACATTTACTGTGGGAGCGAGCACCGACTGCCCAAAATTAAAATTACTCGCCCTGACAGGCAGGCGAGGAGCCAAGCGAAGGCGGAGGGGAAGGCCACTCCACTCACCACGAGCCGGAGACCCCGACGAGGAGCGTGTGCCCGCGCCGCCATGGGGCCCGAAGGAACACAGTACCGGGCCGAGAAGGGTACCTGCAGCCTCAGGACATCGCACAACTATCGCCGAAGACAACATTCTGCCGGCGAGAACAAAAATTAATAGAGCGAGGGGCGACAATTAGCCGCGCGACGGCCCTGCAGTTGTAAGGGCCGCGAGGGCGGCGAGCCACCCCTGTGAGCAGGAGCGCCGCAGGTGGTTGGATAAAACGTTATAGCACCTGCGTGTCTCCCGCGGGCTTCCCGATCGTCACTGTTCGGCGGACCGGTGAGAGCGAAGGACCTCGGTTTATCGAGCTACCATCGATCCGGCACAGTAAATCCGGCGTGAAGAACGACTTCCCTGTTGTAAGGCCGCTAACTCGATAATTGGGTAGGGATTTGGACGGAAGAGCATAAACTTTTGCGTAGCTGTCGCCGAAGGCGCAGCAGTAGCTTTCTTTTTGGGAAAAATTACGTGGATCGTGTGAGAGTCGCCATTGTGCACTCCCCGCGAGATATTGCGTTTAGTGTCTGGTTCTTGAATTCCGTCCGGATCTTCTCCACAAGCTCTCTCTCTCTTATATTGTACATTGCCGCCGACAGTCTTTATTGTATCCGTAATTATTAAGTTGTCGCGTTCGTTCTATATTGTAATTTTTGTCGTATGCGTCGAGAGTCGAACTCGTATTCGTTATTGCGCGATTTCGACCATTTTACTGTTGTTTAGAGTCTTCGCGGTTACTTGTGAGTCAGTTTTTATTGTCGAATATTTGTAGTGAGTCGAATTAATTAGAGTAGTCGAAGTGAGAATAAGGAACTACGGATAATATTATACCGCGTGGAATTCAGAGAAAAACTTGTTTACGCGCCCGGACGACCGGCGCGGCGTTCACATGATCGACCAACTCTTTGGCGCGGCTATCCGGCAAGCGGACGCAAGTGCTTAATAAGTCGTAATCCAGGCGATTCGGAAAATCCGCGGGATAATTATCGTTCATATTTTAGTTGTCGACGGGGCCTTAGAACGCCCCGAGCGCTCCGTACATCTGTATAAGATTCTCACGAGACGGCACGTGGTCACCGTAATCTGATATCCTTGCGTTTGGCCGCAAACACGCACGCTCACGCGTTACGTGCGCGTATCTTCGATTTATCGCGATCACACAGCGAATTTACCATTTATTTCACTTGTTTAATTACTCTCTTTATTTTATATTTTATACAGCTCAAATTCTTGTATACCATATGCTTTATATTTTATAATATATCGTTCCAGTTCATCTCATATTTCAGCGTTGTGTTTGCACCCGTTTCTCTCCGTATTCGATCCCGGTTCTCGCCCGCGAACCACCCCCTCTACCAATCGTAGACTGTCTAGCCGAATTGAGTCCCGTCGCAATTTCCATACTCTCTATAAGATATTTGTGTTTGGAAAAGTAATTATCTTTTGTGCGGTACGGCTTGCCGTACCTGGTGCCCATAAGCTTCGTGATTGAAGGGGAGATACAGTCATAATCGCGCCGAAGGTGTGCCGACGACCCCTAACATCGGTCTTACGAATTTTAAAGTCCCTTACGTAACAGCAAGAGAAAATCTTTCGGTCACAATGTATACGTATATATATTTAATTTATAGAAGTAATTGAATAATAAATAAAATCTTAACTGTTTTTATATACAATATTAAATTTATTAATGTTTTTTAGATATTTAAATAGTAAAAACTAAATATTTTAAAATAGATATTAAAAATAAATATTAAAAAAATAAAAAAAGAAAAGGCAGTTGTAATTGTTATTACTCGGTTAAATATAGAAATTTGTTTTCTGCTCTGTAGAGTACATTAAGCGCACAAAGTATGATAATGATTCTGATTGCAAAAGTTATAATATTGATGATAATTACAAATATAATCAGATGGTAAGTATACTTTTATTAATGAAATAATGTTTATTACTAAATGTACAATTATAAGATATATAATTTCTATAAAAGTATCTCTCCAAATATTATATATAAACTTTAATTTGTTTATGTACTAAACATTGATGTATTAAACGCATATTAATTGCATGGCTTTATGTTAAAATGCAGTTTATATTAAAAAACTTGATTTAATATAATATTTTATAAAATATGTCACATCAAAAATTGATTTTTTATATATATTTTGTAAAAGTCTTATAACTTGTAATATAAATACTGATTAATATTATGCTATGCATAATACAGCGATTTTTCAATCCAGAAATGTATTATTAGAAAAAAATTTATATTATACTATTAATATTTTTAATAATATAATTTATTATTTTATATTATATTATTAATTATATTATTAATTTTTAAGATTTTTAAGATTTGGTCTTTGCAATTCAAAGTAATTATTTTGTAGCATTGTAAATAAATTAGAATAAAACATTCTTCTCTTGAATTTTACAAATAAAAAATGTCATAAGAGTAATAATAATAAATGTCCAAAAGTAACGCACGAAGAAAATCAACAAAAATTGATTTTCAATTCTAAAAAAAGACGCTCAAGTAAGTAATACATTTTTCCTTGTAATAACACATTATATTTAAGTTTTACAAATAATTATATAGAAAATTGTGATAAGTAATAATAATAATGATAGTATTAATAATAATTTTTTATTTAACTTTTGTTGTTTTTATTCTATTTTAGCATTATTGTTAATATATGTTCTTAATTTAATTTATAACCATTTTTATTATTTTTATTCGTAATTTATATTCTAATTTTTTTATAAATTTTATTATTTTTAGCATCTCCTTTTGGTAAAACGAGAAGATGCCGCTGGACTGAGGAAGAGAAAAATTTAGTGATGACTGCTTTCCGAGAAGATATTGCTAAAAAAGATTACCATCTTTACTTTGCATAGAAAAATTTAAGTCAGAATAAAATTTTACATAAACGAAGTAGTTATAAAAACATGGATTCATAATCAATTTAGAAAAAAAGCAGAATTATCGCTAAAGGTAGATAATAAAAATAATGATATATGCAAAAAAGATATTAAACCAATTTTAGCTAGTTACATCAGTAGAAAAGTTATACCTAGTATAAACAAATGCGTAATTGCATATAAATCTAAAGCTTTACAAAAATTTTGTCCAACAGATATACAAGACATGATTCTTAGAGAAATACATTATGACTATTAATAAAACGTTTTCTACTAATGTAACTATAGTAATGTTAAACTGTTAAGCAATATTATAATCTAACCTACATAAAATTTAATTACATAGAATTATAAAATATTATTTTTAATATTAACCTTTAAGAATCAAAACAGAAGCTTTAATATTTTCAATCAAAATTAATATTGGACGCTAGTGGTGAAAATAAACTTGGCAAAATTGATTTCGACGTAACTAGCAATTTCATTCAATAGTTTTACGACGTTTCGACCATTTGGTTGTGGTCCTTATCAAGTGAGAATTCTATAACACAATATTACACAATAATTTTTAACAATGTTGAAACATACAAAAACATATTTAAATGTTAAGTTATGACCACAAACACAAACATACCCATCAATTAAAATGAGATTTACGCAACATAAAACCGATCTTATTTAAAATTAATAGTTAAAAGAGGAACACGTCCCATTGCTATAATGTTTCGTCAACGACTAAATTTGAAACGCACCACTAAACAATCTTTATTATTTTGTCGTAAATATTTGTCAAATTCTCAGTGTCTTTCTGTAGGTTAACAGTATTATCATGCTTCTTTATGAAGAACATTTCAGCAATCTCTCTCTTTCTTACATGTTTCTCATTATGTAAAATAGTCGGTGATTTCCAATTAAAGTCAAGTCCAAATTCACATCTGTGTTTACTCAAAACCGAATGATTAGACTTATGTAATTTAATATTGCTAGCATGTTCCTTCACTCTAGTGCATAAATGTCTTTTCGTTTGTCCAATGTATGAGACATTACAATTTTCACAATTAATCTTGTTATAGTCCAAATGACTATAACTATATTATATTAAATATTATATTAGTAATAAATTAATAAGTCGGCATTATATAATCGTTTGAGAAACGTTCTCACGCTCTCATGAAGCGCTTATCGCGAGAAGACGCAAACGCGACAGAAAATAAGCGAAACGCCGGAAACAGCGGATTGCAAGCGAAGAGTTAACCTGCTTCGCTTGCACCTAGATACAAAACGCGTGAATAAAATTAACCAAAGGGAGAGCTTTTCTACATCTTCTCCCAAAAAGATGTAGAAAAGACAGGAGACCACCGCGAACGGAGAGCGAGGCGATGAAGGCAGTCGCTAACAAAAATCCAGAGAGACAAGTCGCTGATAGAAATTCGACAAGACAAGTCGCTAATCAGAATCTAACTACGAATCGAAGACAAGCCGCTGAACACAAAACTATTGCCTGTACTCTAACTGCCGAGTGCAGAAATATTTAACTAATCCCCTAGGTGGGGTGCGACAAAATAAATCAACTCCAGAGTTAAAAAGAATAGAGATTTATTAAAAAACTGAATCTAATCCGGAGTGGAGACGCCGCCTATCCTTAGGATCCCTATCCTTTAAACGGCTGAGACCCGAAAATTCCTCGTGCCTCACCCGAGGTGCAACAATTTGGTGGCAGCGGTGGGATCTCAGCCACAAGACCGACGTCGTCCCCATCATCCACAGCGGCAAAGACCTGTAAAAACACATAAAATTATAAAGTGTTAAACGGGCACGTTAGTAACACTGACGGAAACAAGCAGAAGCCACGACAAGAAGGAGCGAAAGAAAGAACGGACAACATAAGCAGTACTACGAGCGATAAGCAGCTGAGGACCGAATGGTATCGCCGACGTCCAAGGACAACGCCGACCTACGACAACCTCACGGACAGCGCATCAACAAGAAGCAGCCGTTATCAGCCCACGAGTGATCGAGTTGCAGCAGCCGCAGCCGACCCGTGTAAAGCGTAACAATGCGAGCCGTAATACTGTAAGTCCGAATTTATTTGATTGCGTGAATGTCGGAAGGTGACGAAACACCCCGACAAGCGATTAAAAACCAATCGTGGTTGCATAGTACACCTGTATGCTTAACAACGCAAGTATTGCCTTTAACTGCGCAAAATTTCGAAAGCCTTCGTAGAAATTTTGACAGCGACTTATCAAACAAAAATAATATCGAGTTACCTCCGAACGTAATAAACGAACGAGAATTTCCGTTTACTAGTTTTGACGCGAGTATATTCGCAAATAATCCGAGCGACTCCGTTCAAGTAACAAGACGAACCGCGTCGATTGCGACCGTATATCAGCCGAAATCCGAGTAGAGCATCTTCGCGGAGAGAATTTTCATTAACGTCATACGACAGCGAAATATTCGACCCCGAAGAAATTTATAGCGAAATAAATATGGCAGAAAATACAAACGCGGACGCGATTATTCTGCCAGCTGCGATAGATGCCGAAATAAGCATACTCCGACAAACCCTTGCCCAAATGGGACAGAATTTAGACGCCGCGTCACAACAACCCTCCATCATAGTGTCCGAAGAAACTTCCCAAATGCTTAATGTAATACAAGCTATACATACAGAGTTACATACAGTAAACACACGTATAGATAGAATAAAAGCCGCACGGGTATACACATACACAGACGAACGACAGGAGTCCGATTACAAGCCTCGTATGACTTACGGACGGACTGAGCGCGACATACAAAATCGACGGAGTACTGCACGACAATATATGTCTCTAAAGGAAGCGCGAATGATGATACCCGAATTCGACGGTACATCGCGACACCGCCTTCAAGAATTTCTGAACGCATGCACATATACCATGCAAAACATACACCCCGGAGACGAAGAGTCTCTGATACAAGGCATACTATTTACTAAATTAAAGGGTAAAGCCATGCAAGATTTCGAAACGCGAGACATACAAACGTTTGAAGAATTAAAACAACAACTAGAGACCGCATACCAAAGCAAGCAAAGTACTGCCCACTTACAACTAGAATTCAATTTACTAAAGCAGAAATATAATAAAACAGCACAAAGTTTCGGACAACGCGTCGACCAGCTCGCGATGAATTTATACGATTCAATGATAGAGGGAGAGAACCATGCGAGCTCAGAGAAACACACTATTTTACAAACAATCCAAAAACAAGCGTTATTGAATTTTCAATTAGGGCTACAAAGCGACTTAAAAGTACTCGTACGCTCACAACGATATACGACGCTTCAAGAAGCGATAGCCGGCGCGAGCGCGGAAGAAAGATTTATCGGACCTAGCACGTCACGGGCAACTAATTCCTCGTTATATAAACCTGAATCAACGCGACCAGGACAGCGAACAACGGGACAATGTTATAGATGCGGAAAACCCGGACATTACGGACGAGACTGTCGTAGCAAGTTCAACGTTCTGTCAAAACCGGAAAAATCCTCGCGCGTATCCGCCATCGAAAAATTCTGCAATCATTGCAAGAAGCGTGGACATAACCGCGAAGAATGTTGGGAGTTAAACGGGCGATCGAAAAATAAGACGCCTCCACGGAACAAACCAGAGGATCGAAAAAAACTCGCGAAGCATTAATAAAATAGATAATCAAAGAATCCGGCAGGAGAGAAATTCCGATTCCGAACGTAGCAGCGATAAAGATAGAGAGCGCGGAGATAAGATTAAGAAGACTCGCGCGCTTGAATATCAGGTGACACACGTGCGCCGAACGCCGAAAGAGAGAGCAAGTTTAAATATAATTACTCTGCCCATGCGAGAGGCAAAATACAGAAAAGTAAACATGCTGTACGATTCAAGAGCCACGATTTCATTAATAAAAGTGAAACACTTAAAAGGCGCGACCAAAATCCACAATGATAAAATAACCCTCGTTGGAATAACCGGTCACAAAGCAAAAACGATCGGAAAAATGTACGCGACCATTAAGCTAAACGGAAACAAGATAAAACACGCGATTTACGTCGTAAAGGATGATTTCCTGATGAAATACGACGGGATCATAGAAATCGATTTCCTCCAGAAGCAGCAAGTCACGTGCAATTACAAAAAACGCGAATTACAAATCGGAAACGCCGTCCTAAAATTGCAACCGTATAACAAAATTACCTTAAAACCGCGTAATGAAACAATTATACAAGCGATAACAAATCATAATAAGACAGAGCTTATTCGAGTCAAAGAAGCCGCTCCAGGAATCTATTTCGGACAATGTTTGATAGAACCGAAGAATTACCAATGTCCCATCGGTGTAATTATTACAACTGATAAGCCGGTCGAGATCCACACACCCCTCGTAACCGTAGAAGACGTTTGCAAAGATAATGCGCACGAGTTATACACAATACATACAGACGAGACTCCAAATCTACTAAAGTAGTAATACTAGGGAGGTTCTAACCCAGGGGCAATGAGGGGGAGTAAGGGGCGGGGGGGGGGGAATCGGGGATGAGGGGGTGACGTCACGCGGGGGAAGGGGTCTTATCAGCAGATAAGCTTATCTTATCAGCTCAGGTTACCTGATAAGGGGATCATGTTACCTAATATGTTTATAAACAAAAGATAAACATTCCAGCGATATCTATTACAAAATAAGATAAACATTCCAGCAATAGCTATTACAAGATAAGATAAACATTCCAGCGATATCTATTACAAGATAAGATAAACATTCCAGCGATATCTATTACAGTGTTCGATAGCAGAGCAAAAACGCGAGCGATAAGTGTCAAGAGAGAAGTGCGCGACAAGGAAAAGGACGTTTTCGCAAAAGCGATCAATTAGAGAGTCGATTTTTAGACGCATACAATGTATATTTAATACGGACACTATTTACACTGGTTAAATAAACCGTAGTTTAATACGTAAATCCGCGAGCTACGGGGAAGGCGATGCATTAGTTGCTGGCTATACGCGAGCTACGTAAAATCAGAAACGCGCCGAAATCGTACTTGCTACTTGCGACAGATATGCGTCTAATTCCGAGAGCGACTATATCCCGGTCGATCTGGGGTGCCCTTTTATAGCAACGTTTTTCGAGAAGATTCTAGATGCCTTTAGAATTACATGTTATTATTTTAGAATTGTCTCGAAGGACATTAGCGTATTATTTTTCGTAGAGAGAATGTTGTTGTTTACAGTTCTCATATTAGTGCTTGCTATAGGCGCTTTGGACTGTATACGCGCGGTGTCGCAATTGGCAAAGATAATCCGCGGTAATTTTGCCTAAATTCGACTTGCACTAGAGCGTTTTTAAACATACAGCGATATCTAATACCCAAGATAAGGTAAACATTCCAGCAATATCTAAGTTTTCGTAGAAAATCTAAGATAAGTTTATTTATTACAAGATAAGATAAGGTAAAAAATTCTGGTTAATCAAATTCTGCGAAGGGCTGCCACCAATTCATTGGTGAGCGCCGACGATCAAGGAGTTGATACGTATATTTCTAAGAAATATCAGCGGAGGCGAACGCGTTGCGACATGTCTTCGCAAGTTGTGACGTGTCTTGCAACTTGGATAATATTTCGGAGAATTATCGGCGGGTAGATATTGCAAATATTTCTTGCGAATTAACAATTGCATCATCGTACGTTGAAGAACAAAGGGATGATCGGAATATATAATGAGGACCGATGCAGCTGCCGGACCATAGTACCACTGGCGAGCGCACGCTCTCTTCATTCAGGGTGCATGATGTTTGTCATGCTATCAAGTGCTTCCGATATTCTCAGTTTAAATGCCGAACAGTTGCAATATATTCCAAAGATTGTTTTATTGCAAAAGTGCGGCTATTTCGTAGAGCATTTGTGGAACAAGCTTCCGGTGCACATCAAAGCGGATCCGGAGGTTCAGACATATCGTCGCTGCCTCGAACATTACAATCGGCCGTGGATGCAAACGCATATTGACGGTCCAGCACCGATGATCAGAGATTGCAGCGAATGTCAGCGAAAATAGGCTGAAGTTACAAGTGTAATACTGTGTGAAAAAATGACAGACAATAAAAATGAAGAACGCAGTAAAAAATCATTCGGAGTGTTATGAGAATGTCGAGAGATGGTATAGGCATCTCGAGGAATGCAATCATGGTGAAAAAAAAGATAACCCGTTTTGTATTAAACGTGAAGCGAAGAACATTCCGGTGACTTCGGTTGTGCAATTGTTAAGAAATCGCGAACTTGGTGTGCAAAAACCGCATACAAGAGATGTTGCCGATTTCCTGAAAATTCACAAAGACATTTTAAGAGTGACTGGTGGTTTATCTAAATGCACCAGATCGTCTAAACGACACAAGCGAGTCGCATGTTTCCAGCGTTGCTACAAAAATTGTGTTGATTATTTCACAGTAGAAAACCTCTATTTTGGTAGCATGGATATGCCTTCACCATCGACGTCATGTAAATCGCCATCATCTAAATATGATTGGGACCAAGAAATGGAGGAGTCAGATATGAGGGAACCGAGACCATCACTGTCATCGTCATCATCGCCAGATTACTTGTCGCAACCTATTTATTTTGCTTGATTAAATAGGCGTACAACATATGCGAAAAGTATATCTACGTTTCTGAGATTAGATATGTATATGTCTTCGCGGAAGGTGTAAACATGCTGATAGTCAACTACTGAGCAGCCGCTATTTTTGTTTCGGCAAAGATCATCTTTCGGAAATAATTACAATTGCGCGTTGAAGAACAAAGGGATGATCGGGATAAATAATAAAGACCGATGCCGCTGCCGGGCCATAGTACGGTGACATTCGCGATCATAAAAGTAGTGAGTGAGTGAGTGAATTATAAAAAAAATGGAGAATGGCAAGCAAGACGTGATGGTGATCTCCGATGACAAGATGGAGATCATCATGATCTCCGACAGCGACAGCGACAGTGACGCCGAGATGTACGACCCCGAATATGATAGAGAGGTTAATATCATCTTAGATGATATTGAAGAAAAGGATGTTAATGTCGTGCCCATCGTTGAAGAAGACGATAGTGATGATGAAGAAGTGGAAAAATTGGAAGAATTACAACCACTCCACGACAATGGGTACTAGCGGAAACGCTGTTCGAGAGTCGTACCACTCACGTACGCTAGATGTGCGGGCCATCGCATCCCTCAACGAACAGACGAGGGTATGCATTGTGATGGCATACGTCAGAGATGTACCGCATCTGTATTGCATCGATTGCCAGGAAAGAGTGTTCACACTCTTCCTGGCCAACTTGTGCCCAATCTGTCATAGCTGTAAGTATATATATATATATATATATATAAATTAAGAGTTTAACAAAGCTCTGTAATATAAATATAAATTTAAAGATATAAGACAAGCAGTAAGAGCCAACTCGCGGATGACAGTGCGTTATCTTAACGAAACTAAATTTTTCGTTAAGATTAAGTATCTGTGCACAAGGCACCAAATTTTTACTTGGTCACGGCCAAGATTTAAAATATGAAATAATCTCATATTTGAGATTTAATTTCAATAACCCTTTCACCCCCCTACGGAAATAAGTAAATGCAAGAGAAAAATATAGATCCGAAAGTCGCTGAATCGGGAATCGAACCCGAGACCTTTCGCTTGCCGGGCGACTGCTCTTCCAACTGAGCTATTCAGATCCTTTCGATTCTATACTTTTCTCTGCTATATGTAATAATGTTGATAAACAAACGCGTTTAAGCCAGCGTGTATAAATTAAGAGTTTAACAAGGCTCTGTAATATAAATATAAATTTAAAGATATAAGACAGGCAGTAAGAGCCAACTCGCGGATGACAGTGCGTTATCCTAACGAAACTAAATTTTTCGTTAAGATTAAGTATCTGTATATATATATATATATATATATATATATATATACAGATTGGGCACAAGTTGGCCAGGAAGAGTGTGAACACTCTTTCCTGACAATCGATGCAATACAGATGCGGTACATCTCTGACGTATGCCATCACAATGCATACCCTCGTCTGTTCGTTGAGGGATGCGATGGCCCGCACATATATATATATATATATGTCAAAATATATAAAATAGTATAATAATTTATTATATTTCTATGTGCAGGTGCAAAGGCACAGTCTGATGACAGCAATGGTTGACGCGACCCCCTCTCTCGCAGTCGCCGCATGGATACGGCACGCTGGCTCTCTCTCGCCGCAATAAGGCTCTCTCCGCTCTCTCTCACCGTCACCGTACAACCATCTATATTAAGGTTTATTTTTTTTTTTTTTATTTTTATCTTTATTTTTATATTTTGTATTTTTTTATATTTTTATACTTTTTATATTTTTATATATTTTTTTACATATATTATTTTTTATATTTACACACATAGTAGAGAGGGTTTGGAGTCAGTAAATACCGCGGAAGTGACGAACCGTGGGGTCCTTATCTCTACTGTAACACATGTACACACGCACGCACACACACGTATATAGTATACACATACACATGAGGTGTAAATCCAACCGGCAATCTTCACGTGGTACACCTTGGGTAACGTCAATGCCGGCGGTAATGTAAAAAATTTTGAATAAAATATATATATTGTGACGTGACATTTTGTACTGTCCGTCACAAGGGCCGAAGGCCCGGCCGGGAAGGCGGGAAATTCGGGAACCTTTGCTCTCTCGCCAACCTTTGAGAGAGAGAGAGCACCCGAACAATCATTTTGCGTTTTCTACCGCGTCGGAGGATGCGCTTCGCGCATCCGTTTCGCGAATTACTTTTTGTATGATTTTTGTTTGAGCGATTTTTGGCGTTTTCGGCGAGCAATTTTATCTAGGGTACGTGTCTCAACCGAGGAAACCAATAGAGAGAAAGAGTGAGAGGACGGAGAGGACGAAGAGGACGATTGAGGACCGAGCAGGAGCCACCAAGTCCGGATCACGCCCGGTAAATATTATTTTTACATCAAATTTCTGGCTTGCTCCCCCCGTTAAGAACCTGGGTACCGCCGTAAAATGTTCCTTCTTCCGCAGAGATTCCGGCCAGAGACGGGGATGGCCATTCTCTCGCGAGAGGCGAGAGAGCCCCGCAAACGAAAGGCGCGGGAGATACCCTGCCTTGAACCCCGCAGATCCGGATACACCGAAATCCCGTCATCAATCAAACAATCGATCTGGCGGATTTTTGGGAGGAATCGCGAAGAGGTGCACTCGTAGGAGTCTTCCCGACGGCCCATAAAGAGGAATACCGGAACCCGAAGCGGAAACACAGAGGAACGGCGAGGGAAAATTTACATCCAGAAAATTCGCAGGGCCCCGCGGGGTACCCGGCGGCCCTGCCAGGATAAGGAGCGCCACGGGTGGAAAATGCCAAATTTAGTATCGGCGTGATCCCGGCAGGCCTCTTGCTCGTCCTGTTCGGCGAGACGTGCTAGAGAGTAGAGGTTCCTGCGCGGATGCCGAAGCACACGAGGACCCGGAGATACCGGTGAGACGAACGGCCCTATATGTAATATTGTAAAGCCGCTAACTTCTTTCTTTTGTGAGTACCGTATTCGGGAGAGAAGCGCGTCGCGGCCGCGGCCGGTTATTAGATTCACCGGTAAATTCCGTGATTTTGAGAGTTTGATTTAGAGTTTCGTTCCGCGTAGAATTTATCCCGGCGCCCGGCCGACCGCGTGCTCTCTCCCGCGCGTATATTAAGAGAGGCTCTCTCTCCCGCGGATACGCCGACAGTCGCCGCGATTTTTGTCACGTTAATGTAAAAATTAAGGTATCGTCTTGTCATTACTGTACCGTTCTCGTCTGTTAGAGTTCTAGATCGGAGAATAGAAAAGTATTTAGAGTCACGCCTCCGACATAGCATTCTCGTCTCGCGCCTATCCTTATCCGTGCCGTCTTCGGATCCTTTGTGAAATCTTGCGAGGAACGACCGGCGTGAGCGATCTCAAAGGAAGTCGCGCGGGACCTACTCGAGTTTACGGAAATTTTGTATTGCCTAAAACCATCGGAATTAATTACGCCGCACGGACCTTATTAAGTCTCGTGCGTTAATAATTATTCGACACGTAGGCGTGCGAATTTTACTTCCGGGTCCCGCGTGCCGTCCGATATCATCGCGTCGGGTCGTCTCAAAGGCGCGGAATAATAACAACGCGCCGCGTCTCGGCCGTACATACGCCGTATTGTATTTTTTGAATCACATTTCGGCCTCGTTTATCTGTATTTCGGCATTATGAAAGCGGAGATCTCTCCGTGATATATCGAACGAATATTACTTTTCTTTCTTGACCTAACATTGTACTCGAGTCTCTCTCTTTTTTTTTATGCAATTATTTTTCCTGTCTATCTTCATTCATCATTGTTAAATATATTTACTGTTTGTTATATTTGAGCGATTTCAAATAGCCTCTCTCGAATTCCGTCCTCTCTCCCGTCAGAACTCCCCCCTCTTCCCCCTGACGATCTGAGCGAGTCGATTATCGCCCGTCGCGGGAAATTTTCGGGATACTTTATGATTATAAAGGTCATTTGTCGAGTTGTAAAATTTCAGAGTGGCGCGGATCTCGCGCCTGGCGCCCAAACAAACATATTTTAGCGTTTACGCGAATCCCCCGCTTTCCGCGCCGAAGGTGTGCCGTCGGCCCCTTACATCGGCCCTATTTCCCGGATCCTTTTTCGATCCGACGGACAATATAAAAAGAACGGTTACAATATCTATATATTTATAATAAAAAATATTATTAATTAAAAAAAATGTTTCCCTCCTTCTCTCCTTCGATCTTTATAGAAAAATAAATGGTAATGTATAGAAAAAAATTAGCTGTAATGTATAAAAAAAAAAAAAAAATAAGCGGTAATGTATAAAAAATAAGCGGTAATGTATAAAAAATAAACGGTAATGTACAAAAAAAATAAGTATAAAAACTTATGAATAAAATATATATTATTAAACAAAAATATTTATAATTAAAAAAACAATTGTTCCCTCCTTCTCTCCTTTCGCATTTCTCTCTCTCTTTCTCTCTCGTTCGCTGCGAGCCGCCGACTCTCTCGCCGCCGGCCCGAGCCGCCGAATCTCTCTCGCCGCAGGCCCAAGCCGCCGAATCTCTCTCTCACGCTGCGTCTTTCACTCTAGCGCGCTGCGTATTAGTTCGCCGTCTCTCTCGAATACATGCGTCTTCTCTCTCGAATGCGTGCGTCTTCTTTCTCTGTCTCTTAATGAGACCGTCGCGTGCGCCCCGTAAGATAAAATTATCGATTTTCTCTCGCCGCGTCTTATCTCTAACCTCGTAAGATAAAAATATCGATTCTGCTGCTGAATCCAGGCTTCGATATGACAATGTCCTTGACACGATAATTATCTCTCGCAAAGTATGTAACGGGTGGCGCGCAAATAAAGTACACCATGTACATATACATATAAATATAAATATACATATAAATATTTATTTGTCTTATATTT
>NW_028191009.1:23356-38859 GCF_048542155.1 Nylanderia fulva | reverse complement strand
TTATATCTTTTTTTATTAAAAAAATATAAATAGTATATATTTATGTTTTTATACAATATATAGTTTTATATGTATTATGCAAAAAAATGTGTGTGTTTTGTGTGTGTGTGTGCGTGTGCGTGTGTGTGTAAAAATATATATAAAATATAAATTTGCATATACAAAATAAAATCATTTTTGCTGTTTAGAGTTACCCTCCTTTTAAAAAAGGCTGTTATTTATTTTGTCCGCTTTTCCGCGATTTTGATTGGCTGTTATGTTGTCAAGGTGCGCTCATACGCGGGACTACCCTTTCGCATCATTTGACAGTTCGACAGGTTTTTACGGTTAATATTAAAACACAATCTACACTCCATTCCTCTCAGCCAATAGACCTTTAAATATTATAAATTACAAAAGGTTTCCGGATGGATGCGCGTGGTTAACAGCGTAATGCCGACGTTTCGCAAACGTGGCAGTTTGCATCTTCGGGGCTGGAGCTCCGATATTGAGTTTTCTTGGGTTGTGGTCCTTATATATATTTTATGGGAGGTTTTTTTTTTATCTACGGAAAAGATTCCGTAATGACGCACCTAGTAGTGTGAGTGTATATAAGGGCAGTGTGCCAAATAGGGTTTGTTTGATAACCTTTGCCGCGGTTGAGGTTGTCGGGATGTTTCAGAACTTCTAGGGCTCACGATGTTTCCTGGCGAAATAGCTTTGCGAGGAGGTAGTGGGGGTTTTGTTTTTGTCGTATGTACCGAGTGTCCCGTCTCCACCCAATGTTCTGCCAGACTGATAGACTAAAATGGAAAGTACCTGGCACCCCGGGTGATATTCCTTAATTCGTGTACTGATCTTTCTCCCATTTTTCCCCTATGACAATTTTCCGCAGAGCAAGGAATCCTGTATACACCTGGTGTTCTAAGTGTGATCTCCCGGGCCTTGGGGGTTAGAAAGTAGTTGCGCAATCTTATTTTGAGGTTTGGAAATTACTTTGATATTGTGTTTACCCAAGATCCTGCTAATGCGTTCGTTGTACCCTGAAAATACGGAAAGATCGTCCATTTTTATCTTCTTTTTCTTCTTCTTCTTTTCACTTGATGTAGTTATCCGGAAAACCCTTTTTTTTTCATTTATGATTCCAATGGCCGCGAAAGTCTCAAAACTAAAATCAAAAACTTCCACGGAGAGGCTATCCTAGGGTCGGTAAACATATTTACCAAACTCAAGAAAGGTCTTTACATATTCAATTTGCTCTCTAGCCTTTTTAAAACGGTTTGTCGCGACCACCAATGTGCCCAAATGCTTCCAAAAAAAAGGACTCTTTTCCTTCTTTCAAAACAGCCAAAATTATTCCCCGACAAGCGTCGTTGAGGTTAGTCAAAGAAAGAATCTCAGCAACCAAAAAGGCTAGCTAAAATTTCTCTAAAATTCTTAATTTACACCCTTTTCCTCTCCAGTTCATTAGACACGAACGTGACAAATCCTAGATAAAGGGAACATATGAAAAAAATATTCGCTCGGCTGAAGCCAGAACACGAATACAGAAAAACAAATATAATAAAACAAACCAGAAACCTTTAACTCCAGTACCCCATACAGTAAAAAATCTTAGCAGTCAAGCTCTTTTCTTCTTCTGAAATCTCTATCCTTGCCAAAGGACTTAATTTTGCCATCACCCTCATTAATATTCCTACGGAAGAAATTATCAACCAAATTGAAACAACTATCTTCCATTTTCCCCGCTGAAACAAGCAACAATATTAGAAATCGAATTACAACGTTCTTCACAAAGCCAAACTTCCCAGCAAAATATAAGCCCGGGAGAACGACTAGCATTCTGTTTCAAAACAGAACAGTAAGATTATTGTTCTACAGGCAGATAAGGGAAACACCCACGGTAGTTATGGACAAAGATGAAACTGCGACAAAATCAAGGCAATGCTCTAGACCACAATTGTCTATAAAAAACTTAAACGCAATCCGACATCCAGCATAGAGAAAAAAACTTCTTTGCTTCTCAAGAATGCAGGTCTCTCTCCCCAACAACTAAAAAGCTAAAACCCCCCCGAGACTTTTCAACCCCCAGATTTTATGGTCTTCCAAAAATCCATAAAGTCATCAGTTCCATTACGCCCTATTATTAGCAATATTGGAAGACCCACTTATCAATTAGCTCAGTTTCTTTTCAAAACTTTCCAAACTCTTACAGGACTCAATGATTTCCACATAAAACTTTAACAGACTTTGTGAGCAGAATTTCCAAACTCAAACAAAAACTAATGACCATTCTTGTCAGTTTTGATATAGTTCTTTGTTCACAAATGTTCCAGTACAAGACACTTAGATATTATTTTAAAAAATCTAAAAATATTAGTAGGTATACTAAGGGAGTTTAACCCAGGGGCAATGAGGGGGGGTGAGGGGCGGGGGGAAATCGGGGGCGAGGGGGGTGACCGTCACGGGGGGAGGGGGTTCTTATCAGTAGATAAGTTATCTTTTGTTTATAAACATATCAGATTCCTGATAAGGGGATCATGTTACCTGTTTAAGAGGATCATGTTACCTGATATGTTTATAAACAAGATAAGATAAGGGGATCATTTTACCTGATATGTTCAAACAAGATAAATAAGATAAGCGGCGTCTTTGGAAGGTATAAAAGATAAGATAAGCGGTGTCTTTGAGGGGGTATCTAAGTTTTCAAAACAAGATAAGATAAGATAAGCGGCGTTTTTGTAAGGTATCAAAGTTTTCATAAACAAGATAAGATAAAATTTGCGAATGGCTGCCGCGTTTCAGGCTTGGATCGAGCGCCGACAATTGGATACCCTAAATTTTCTCCGAAGATAAAATAAGATAATTCTGCGAATTATTAAAAAAAAAAGGGTTTTCTGCCGTGATAAAGCCTGAGCCCCCCCAGTAGGAAAACCTTTCCCATCCCCTTTCAAGCTGTGATGATGTGAGTTATAATGAGGCCGGGCCCCCTTTCCAACTTTATAAGCACGTCCACGGACAGGGCATGGGGAAGAAATAGTGGAATGATAATCCTCTTCTCAGGATTGCCGTTTTTCCTTCACAAAAATCGCTTGTTTGGGTTTTAAATCCTTGCGGGTTTGGAAAAAAACTTTGGGTTTTGCGGACATGATTCTTCGATGTGAGTCAGTGAGAGGATTTTTTCCATTAACATCAGACATTCGCTCATCATGATTAAGTTGAACTAAAATTCAATCTCTGGGAGAAACTGCAAGCACAATTGTCACAGATACTCTGACATACTTTTGATAAGAGGTTTTAATTGTTTTCCCAAATTTCGGCACGTTTAAATATCGCACCAATTCCTGGGTGGTCAAAGATTGTCAAAATTGTCGAAATAGATTGCGTGATTTCCCCTTTTTGCATACGCCACCCAATGAGTGCCAGGACCGTCCTGTGCTGTCAGATTGACGAAAACCGCTTCATTTTCTCACGCGCCATTTATCGGTAATTATTGCGCATAAATACGCCTTTAAAAATATGGAATGTGCATACATTTTGAAAGTTTGTAGCAATTGCACATTGTAATTACACCTTGCGGCATTTTTTACGTTTTTTTTGACGTTTTTTTTTCCTCGCTCTTGTCCATATTTGTAAGGGGCGAGATACAGTCCGCGGCTTTCCATGGCGCGATTGTGGCGTAGTATCTTTGCAACTGACGTTGCGCGGCTTTATTGTCGTTTACCGCTTTTGCTACGCCAGCCGCTCCGCCGACCAGGGATCCGAGCGCGCCCAGCATTGGTAAAAATCGGCAAAAATCCGCCTTGTTTCGCTGCCCGAAAACCCTCCTCTTCTTCGTCCTCTTCTTAAAAGCCCATGCCGAGTTCGTCTTGGCTTTCATCGCTGCTCAGACAACTGCGGCCGCGGCTCTCTCACCGAGACTCGAGTTTTTTTGCGACGATGCGGTTTTCGTTTTCTCGGGGAGTACCTTACCCGCCGCGTGTCTCTCGGTGATTTTTGCTGCTCCGAGGGGTACGCTATATCGTGTCACGGCACGCCGCGTCCAATGGGTTGACACCTTGATCACCTCTACCCAAATCGCTTTTCCCAAACGAGTTCCGGGCCGAAAAAATTTTTGATAGCCGGGATATGAAGCTCGACCGGAAGTGCGTTTATCGCACGATTTAATACACCTGTGCCTATTTTCGTTGACATCCGCCGCAATCTCTAGACGATACTGAGCAAAGCGCGAGCCCGCGCAGCTTAAATAGGCGGACGTTGGAGGTCAAATCGGGAGTGAGAAAATGAAATTCGTGCGAAACCTCTGACGATACGAGGGGATGAATTAGGGACGACAGAGTACGCTGCAGCGTAAAACGAAGGGTTTGTGCGCAAACACGGTACGATGCTACCGACAACTATACGCGCGATCGTTTGCGGCCCCCAAACTGCGGTAAAAACCAACGTGTTAATAAGCCTGCTGGAAAGTCCGCACGGTGTGCGTTTCGAGAACGTGTACGTGTACTCTAAATCGCTGCAACAGCCGAAATATCGCTATTTGGAAGATTTATTGACACCGATTGACGAAATCGGCTACTTTACATTCTCCAATAACAGTGACGTCATTCCACCGAGAAAGGCATTGTCCAAATTAAATTTGTTTTTGATGACGTGGCATGCGACAAGCAAGATACGATAAGAGAGTACTTCTCAATGGGCGCCACTCGAACTCGACTGCTTTCTATCTCTGTCAGACATACGCGAGAATACCGAAAATCTTATACGCGACAACGAAAAACCGTAATCCTGTTTAAACAGGACGCCCCCAATTTAAAGCACGTGTACAACGATCACGTGAATACCGACATGTTCAATGAGGATTGGGGGAGTTATGTTGGCAGCAAAAGTATGGTTTTCTAGTGATAGACAAGGACAGCTCGCTTACGAACGGGCGTACAGAAAAGGATTTAACGAGTTCGCGATACCGCAGAGCCATTGTCGTCGACAGCACTCCTAGAGTTTAGGAGGTTTGATAATATTCGCGAGGTGAAAAAGGTTGCCAAGGAGATTGCGAAAACGGCCGACCCGAATCGATCCGCAAGAACACCGCGCTTTGAAGGCCGGAAAGATCGATGATAAATATCGCTGTCAGACTCCTTTAAAACCTATTATCCAGCCGTACAAAAGGTTGTCGAAAACCCGCGACGATTTCGGTTTGAAAAACGATCCTACCACCGACGACGACGACGATGTGAAAATCGAGGACACGGTATGAGGGGGAGACACCAAAAAAGAGAAAACATAAAACTATAAAGCGATATAAAGAGGGGGGAGGCATTGAAAAGGGGAAATATGTATTTCGAGCCATTGGACGCTTCATTGCCGACAACATCTCCCGATGCGTACTACCTGTAAACCCCAACACTCGTAGCAAATGTTCAAAACCACGGAAACCCTGCCCGAATATCCCTTCGACATGTTAAGTCGTCGAAGGTCGACAATGATCGAAAGGATTGGGGGCCTTTAGGACAAAAGTACATAGACGTCTCCTCGTGCTGATGAGAGAAGAATTGATAATGTTACGGAGTCTACTCGGCGAGAATATGGGCCGGCAGCAACGATTCGCGATTACAAAGATGACTATATCTGTACACGCGGTAATTGGAACGCCCGATGTACGATTTATCTTCAAAAAGACCCATACCGGGTGACGATTTGCAAAAATCCAAGCACATATTATTGGCGACAAACGTGCATAAACGCAAATTTTTATGCGCAAGGTCGTGTGAAGGGTAGCAAAGGGACAAGTACAAATATATAATCGCACCCTTTACGCGGGTAGTAGAAGCCCAAAAATCTGGCACTGGAATGCCTAGCGCTATGACGCTAAGCGACAATAAGATTGATTACGTGCACTGGGACGGGCCCCAACGAGCTAGTGGATCGCCTACGATTGCTCGACGCTTGCGCCAAACTGGGAAAAAACGCGCATGACAACGAGATCTTGTCGATCATTGAGGAACTGCGGGGAAGCGGCATTATTATAAATTAAACGGGGGTTCCCGACAATTTATTCAGCATCGCGTGACACTCTACAAAGCATTGCAAAAAAATGTATATCAATAAATTAGGATTATTCGGAGGAGAATTTTATACAACGGCGATCATTGGGACACATTGATGAGAAGATGTTTTGCGTAAAAACGCCCCTATGTCGCGTCGCTACAGATTATGACGCGAGATCGCGCAAGATTCGCCGTGTAGCGCAACCTGAGGCGGATAAACCCATGCCGTCAACAAATTGTTCTGGAAGAGTGCTTTAAAACATTGATGGTCCAACAGAAAGAGTTAGATGAGAAGCTGACTGCGTTAGAGAAGGATGTACGAGGTTGGAGACTGCGATAAAAGAACTTTTGCGTGCACAAAACACTACCTCAGACATCAATGAGCGGTTGGCTCAGAAACGTCTATCAAACAAACGTCTAGAAGAAGGGATTCTCGAGTGGTTACGATCGACGTGCTACCAAACAACAATTTAGTGGCAACAATGAACGACTCGGGAAGCAGCAGCTGTGAACGACCGGGGAAAGCAAGCAGTTGAACGACCTGGAACGGTGGTAAAAGCGACCGCTACGATTGAGGTTACGAAACATGTCAAACAGGGTTGCGAACGAGGCTTACGAACAAGTCCTTTAAAAGGGTTACATACAAGGCTATCACCAACTCAGTAAGGGGTTTCGAAAGGTCAGGGGCGGTTACGATCGATTCAAAAGCGGTGCAAAAAGGGTCAGACGCGACTGTGAAAAGGTTGCAACGAGGGCAAAAACGATTTTCGAATGGGTCAAGGACGGGAGTGAACAACGCTATAACGACTACCTAACCCGAAAAGAACCCCCAAACAACCCTGGTACGAAAGTGAAAGAAACACCGAAAACAACGTGGTACAAACGTGAAAAAACACCAAAACAAACGTGGTACGAATCCCGAAACAACGTGGCACAAACCCCGAAAGAACCCCGAAACAACGTGAACGAACCCCGAAAAAACGTGAACGAACCCCGAAACAACGTGAAAGACCCGCGAACAACGTGAAGAACCCCGAAAACAACGTGAAAGAACCCCGAAACAACGTGGGAAAGAACCCCGAAACAACCTGAACGAACCCGAAACAACGTGAAACGAAAGTGAAAGAAAAGAGAATGAATAGTTGGAAAATAACAACGAGCAACTAGTTTTGGAGAGAAGGCAGTTGGTTAAACGAGGGTTTCACGCGTCAGCGAGAAAAAAATTTCCCTCGAAGGCATGTATAGTGCGGGATACGAGATCTGTGGCAAGCCGACATTGTCGAGATGCGTCCGTACTCCCGTTTCAACAGAGGTTACCACTACATACTCACCGTCTCGATGTGTTGAGCAAGTATGCGTGGGCTGTACCACTCAAGAGTAAAGGAGGGGAAGCGAGACAGCTGACGCAATCGCTGAGATAATTTGAGACCAGCAAGAGATGTCCGAAAAACATGCAACCGATAACGGGAAGGAATTTTACAACGCCGATGTGCAACGACTTATGCAAAAACTGACATTAATCATATTCGACATATTCGGTATTGGGAAGGCGTCGGGCGTCGAGCGATTCAATCGCAAAGCTAAAGAACGACATGTGGAAGATGTTTACGCTGAATGGCAAATTACAAGTGGTTCGACATACTGCCACGCCTCGTATCAGATTACAACGGGAAAGCAAGCATCGAAAAGATTGGTATGGGACCCGCCGACCCTTAAACCCCCCCGATCGCCGAAAAACTCTTGGCTACCGTTGTCAATGTGTAAAAATCGCGGGCCCGGCAAAGTTTAAAATAGGTGATCAGGTACGCGTCAGCAAGTACAAACAACTTTTCGAGAAGGGTTACACGCCCCAAATGGACAACCGAGGTGTTTAAGATTGTTAAAGTGCAGCATACTAATCCCGTAACATATCTACTCGAGGATTTTCGTAAGACATTATCGCTGGAGCGTTTTACGAGCACGAGCTGCATCGCGCAAAATTTTCCGGATGTGTACCTCGTGGAGAAGAAAATACTGCGCAGGAGGGTGACGAGGTTTACGTGAAATGGGGTTCGACAGTTCGCACAACTCTTGGATACATAAAACAATGTTATTTAATGTATTTTATTTCAATCATTGTTATAACATACATAATTGTATACCATATATATATATAAAATATATAACAAAAAATATATAAAATATATATACTTTCCCTTAATACAAACCTTACAATATAAATTAATAAATATAATAAATATAATAAATATAATAAATATAATTTACAACGGTATTCTATAATGTCCCCACGGCAAGGTGTCGTCGACTCAGGTACGACATACCGTTTTTTCGTCGTAGGGACTTAGAGCAATTTTTGTCTCGCTGTGGTATACACTTATTTTAATTTCGATTTATGCATGACTGCTGACGCGTCATTTTTATTTCACATTAAGGCAACGCGATAATCGTCGAATGTTATACTACGCGCTACGACGTTATTTTGACACCTTTTGCCTCTTTTGTATCTTTTTTACCGTCCACCCGCAAAGCAAACATTTTTGTCTAAGCCCGACAAATTCGGTCATTATCGCGCCGTTATTTTATCTTTCATCAGACTGGCCCCCTTTTTATTCGCGAGTGGTATACCGTACGCATTATTCGCGGCGTAGTCGCTGGTATCGAATCGAGCGATATCGCGTTTCAAAAATTTTTATAGACATTTTTACATTTAATTTGATATATTAAAATGTCCGTGTCGGTTTTACATTACTCTACAATTGTCACGATAGAGCGGTGACATGTATTCGTGATGAAATTCATAAAGACTACTTTTGATATGTCGGAGTATGCACATGCCGACGGTAGATTGGTTTTTAGATTTTAACTTCGAGTTTGCGTAATCAATTGCAATTAATTTTTCCGAAAATATGCTAGTACTTTTGAAAATTGGTTTCGCGATCTTTTCCTCCGCACCGTACCGTCCGTCCCCTTTGTTATAATTTTACATCAAAAATGATGCGCACATTTTTCCCTCGTCTTGCCAAATAACGATTATTTTATCAATTTATATAATTTTTTCCCAAATTGTTTTTCGCATGTGTTCTAAACTGCGTGTTGATTCGATGTATTTTTGCAGCCACGTGATGCGTGAATTTTAGTATGCGGTATATTTTTGTTATGCGTAGCCGTGGTGCGTGCCCCTGCTGTAGATTTACGATAGTGTATCACGTAGCGCTTCTTATCGCAAAGCGTTTCGAGGAGGTTTATTTTCTCCCGCTTGCCGGGCGGCTTATCGCGCGTCGGGCCCAAAACGGTAGGTCAATGTGCGCGTCATGAAGATGCCGCGGATACTCTAAATCTACTTCGAGAAACATAGCCTATAGGCGAATCGAAACGCGATAGATAATACGTCAAATTCGATATATTTGTCGACCCACCGAAAATCGGCATACGGCAATGGTTGACACATTGCCATCCGTACAAATTATTTACATCGAAATACATGAGGTAAATGGGGGTTTCGATGGGTCGTACGATTGCATGAAATTGTTATTACCCGTGCTTATGGGTTTAAACCCTTGAAAAGGGCCCCCCGGATCCCCCTTTTCGACAAACATAACCTTTCCCCCTTTTTTGTTAAAAATTAAAATTTTTTATTTTTGTTTTTTTAAAAATGGGGGCCCCATGTATACCCGGGGGAAGTAAATAATACGGGGATCGGTCCAAAACTTTTTATACAATTTCGCGAAAATTTAAATATTTTGGCCCCTAAAAAGCCCAAAATTTTTTAAAATAAATCGCAATTTTGGGCCTAGCGTTCAAAGGGAAAATGGGCCCAGACGGTCTGGGCGTGCGCGTAAACACTCTGGGATCCTTTTCCCCGGGTTAAGGGCTGTAAAATGGGGCGCGCGGGGGTTTAAAATGTGTCTTGAAACTTCCACCATCAGGGATTCGTACGGAAAGAGCCCTTCCGTGTCAATAAATTGAATTTTCTGTTAAATTTTATTTTCCCCAATGAAAATTTTTAGTTTTTTTTTAATCCAAAAATGACCTAATTTTTCAAACAAGGGGGGGGAAAATTTTTCAAATCGAAAAACCCGAAAATTTGATATAATTTTCAAATTTTTTTTTTGGGGCAATCTAACGTTTCGAAAAAAAATTTTTTTTTCCTTTTGTTATCGGCAGAAAAATTTGATTTCCCCCCTTCAAACCTGTGGCTATGTCCTCGATAATAAAATGGCGTCGTACCCGGGACAGATTGTGAAAGACTATAGGGAAAAACAAAAAGATTTTTTTTAATTTAAAAAATTTAATGCGCGGGGGCCCCTTTTCCGCCCGGTGAGGTGGCAATGATCCGGACGCGTTTTATCGTCTTCGGGGAAACGGTTTTTCCCAAAATTTTACAAACGTCCCCGGTGCGAAATTTTTAAACCCCCTTTTTCGGTTTAAAAATTTCCATGGGGACATTGGTTTGGTTTAAAAAATTTTTTTCGCGGATTGCTAAATTTTTTTTTTCTGTTTTTCAAAAAGCCACCAATTGACACTACGGCCGGGGGAAATTTTAAAGGGGACAACAACTGTCGACAACAAATGTTTCATAATACGCGATGTGAACACTTTATGGTTTTTTATAATTTTGGCATCTTTTGGTCTTTCCAAAAAACCCAAAGGGCGGCGTACAAAACCCCAAAAGGAGCCGCTCCCTTTCCCCGTGTATTGTCAAACTGAGCCCCCTTGTCATTTTTTCGTTTGGCAACCGGGAAAGCCAGTTGTTCCCAATTTCCCCCAATTTTTCCTAGCGCCTTTCAATTTTTATCCCCGCTCCAAAAAAGGGAAACACTGTAAAAAATAAAAAATTTTTTGTTTTTTAAATTAAAATATTTTAAGTTTAATAAAATATATTTTTCCCTTCCCAACGCAAAAAAATTTTTTTAAAAAATTGTTTTTGTTTGTTGTGAGGACGAGGGGACCGATTTTTTATCCAAGGAAATGGGCCCCCCCCCGTGGTTTTGTCCTTTTCCCCCACACAGATTTCCTGCCCGTCCCTTTTTTTCGAAAAACGACCCGGGGCGATGTTTTTGTTCTCCCTGATGTACACGTTTACGGAGATGTCGTTTGCAAATTTTTGAATTTTTTAATTTTATTTCACAGTCACTGGAAACTCAATGTTTTTTGGGGGTTTGCAATTTTGGGGTAATGCGGATAGGAGGGTTCCTTCCCCCTGTTTTCAGCGGGGACAGAGGGGGCCACCCCGACCATCGAAAACCCCATTTCCGCTGATCGCACATTAACCAAAGCCTTTTGCCCTAATTTTTTTTAGGGGGAATTTTACCTGGCATCCCGCGCCATTGGATTTTTTTTTTTTAATTCACGCAAAACTATTAAACCCGACCAAAGCCCCCCGTTCGCCTTTCCCCCAAAATCTTTTACAAAGCAGCGTGGGGTCGATTTCGGGGGCGGGGTACCACTTGGTACATTAAAATTCGAAAGAGTTCAAAGTTTCTTTTGTTGATACTTTTTTTTGGCGCGCTTGTTTTTCCCCGGGCACCAAAATTTTCCCCTTGAAAAAAGGGGGTTTACTTTTTCAAATGATGTTCTTTCAAAACATTTCCACGTTCTCGCACAATGTCTTTCGGCAATTTTTTCCAAAAAAAAAAACGCGGTTTGATGTGGCCCCGGGGGTTTAATTTTCCCCACCGGTCAGTAAAACGGCTATCGAACGCCGGACGATTTCGCGCCAAACGAGTTTTGGCCCTTTTCCGCCGCCCCTAAAAACCCCCCCGCCGCCACTAGGCAGGATTCACCCCACAAAACCGTCTCTGCAAGCGCCAACCTTTTCACCCTCGAGTCGCGCTATTCTCGCCACCCGAGATGTCTATGTCCAATCGAGAGACGCGGACGCTTGGCACGGCTGCGTTTCTTTCCCGCTCTTCGATAAATTCTTCGCACTCTTGCAGCCATCCGAAATATTCGCCCAGTTAGCAACTTGGCGAGAACGCTCCAACAGGTCGCGCTCAACGTTCTCCATTTTTGTAAAAAAAATTTTCTTTTTCACACTTATTACAAAAAAACTTCTTTGCACACTAAACTTTTTTCTTGCACCTCGAATGAAACGTGCGCTCGCCAGTGGTACTATGGCCCGGCAGCTGCATCGGTCCTCATTATATATCCCGATCATCCTTTTTCGTGGGATGATGATGCAATTGTTAATCGCGAGAAATATTTGTGGGGATATCTTATCTTGGGATTTCAGAGAAAATTTAGATATCGCTTAGAAATACAAAAGATAGGCCGCCCGTTACCTTTCATTCACCCCGTCGGAAACGACACGTCGGATCGGGTTGACATGTCGCAACTTGTACGGATCAACCCGCTTGATTGTCGGCAAACCTTTTGTTCTTAATAATTCGCAGAATTTTCTTACTTATCTTGGATTTTCAGAGAAAATTAGATATTGAATGTCCCGGCGCTCGGGATCCAAGCTGGATTTGCGGCAGCCATTCGCAGAATTTATCTTATCTTTGGGGTAATACATATCTATTTGTCGGCGCTCGATCCAAGCCGAAACGGCGGCAGCCTTTGTAGAATTTATCTTTCTGCAAACTTTGATACTTTCAAAAACGCCGCTTACTTGTTATAAAAACTTTGATACCGCTCAAGTTATCTTATCTTGTTTATGAAAACTAGATACCGCTCAAACTTATCTTATCTTTTTTAGAAAACTTAGATACCGCTCAAAGACGCCGCTTATCTTATTTTGATACCTTACAAAGACGCCGCTTTTCTTTTCTTATCTTGTTTATGAAAAATATCAGGTAACATATCCCCTTATCTTATCTTGTTTATAACATATCAAGTAACATGATCCCCTTATCAGGTAATATGATCCCCTTATCAGGTAATCTGATAGTTTATAACAAAAGATAAGCTTATCTACTGATAAGACCCCCCCCCCCCGCTGTGACGTCACCCCCTCGCCCCCGATTCCCCCCCGCCCCTCACCCCCCCTCATGCCCTGGGGTTTGAACTCCCCTAGTATACCTACAATATTGACTCAAATTTCTTCCCATTAATAGAACATTGCCTAACCTCAAAACCTATTTCCAATTTTAAGGGGAGTTCTATAAACAAAACCCCCGGAGCAGCAATGGGATCTTCCATCTACTTATCATTGCAAACATTTTCATGGAACTCCGTTCTACAAATATGAGTACATCAAGTAAAAAAAAAAGATAAAAAAAGGACCGATTCTTCCGTATCTTTAAGATACAACAGAAGCATTAGCAGGACTTGGGTAAACACAATATCAAAGTAATTTCCCAAACCTCAAAATAAGATTTTCGCCCAAATGCTTTTGGGTCCCAAGGACCGGAGACCACATTAGAAACACCAGGTGTATACAGAATTCCTTGCTCCTGCGGAAAGTGTACATAGGAGGTGGGGTTCAAAAAGTATTTTGTGTTTTTTCAAAAATTATTTATTATAAAAAAAAAACTATTAATCTCGGCTCGAATTATTGTGTTACAATAAAAATAAAATCTCGACGGCAATCGGAGCCTGTGCGGATGACATGCACAAAATTAATAAATTAAAATGAGATCTCAAGTCAAACTCATTTATTAAATCTAACGTTTCGACCCACTTCGGGTCTTCTTCAGTAGCTGCAAAATACAAAGAAACAAAAAAATAAAGATAATCGGTACAATCAGAAAATTATAAAACTCGTATACATACAATCCGCAAATAAATTAAATATCATTCTCCTCCCTATTCGAACCGTCCGGGCCTCGGAGTGTCTCCCTAACGGTGACCATCGGTCAGGAAGGAAGCGAGCAGTGACTCCCTTACCAATCACTAATCAACATAGGTTATAAATTAAACTTTAGAAAAATTCACAAGAATTAAAAATTAAAAACGGGAAGAACACTCACCCCGACAGCAAAAACAGAGGGGAAGACGATGCTACACGTGACACATCACTCTAACAACTGTGGGGTATTCTACTTCGAACAGTCGATCATATATACGCAAAAAACAAATATAAAAATAAATATGAAAATAAAAATAAAAATAAAAAACTAAACTAATCGGCCCACTCTATCAAAGTCTAAAAAAAAAACCCCGGCTTGTAAAATCAAAAAGCTAGATTTTGGTAAATTTTTCTATTAACAGATCAAGATTCTCGTTTAATTTATCAGTGTCGCTATGTAAATTATTTATTTATTCATGAATATCTATTTTTTCCCCTTCAAGTAACCCCACCAGATATTACACTTGTGCCAAGTTTTTTCCAATCCTCGAAGCACTTCAAAAATCATTTTTGTGATCTTGTTCAGTCCTCCTTCGATGCCGTCTTTATTCCTCAATCGTAGCGTAGCGTCGTCCTTTCATGGGCCTCTTCGTTTTGGGAACAAGAAAAAGTCACAGGGGGCCAGATCTGGGAATATGGTGGGTGCGGCATTATTAGTGTGTTGTTTTTGGCCAAAAAATTTGATGCTGTTTTTGGTCGAAATTGAGCAATTTTGGTACGAATTTCGCGCGACCCGTGTAATGCCCAAATCATTGGTAAAAATCGAATGGCACGAGCCAATCGATATGTTTAGGGTCTCAGCAATTCTCTAAAAGGTGATTCGAACCCATTGACCAATACTATTTTCTTCACTTCATCAATGTTTTGTCTGTTGTTGACGTGCTCGGGCGTCCGGCACGTCTTCCCTCGTTCACATCTTCTCGGCCCTCGGAAAAACATTTTGTTTCCACGATAAAACGTTGCTCGGTCAAAGGGAGCTTTCCCATTGCCACAGTCAACATTCGGAATGAGGGCCGCGCACTTAATTTTGTTTTTCACACAAAATTTGATACAGATTCTTTGATCCATTTTTTGGAATAGGCAAAAATCGAAGACGAGCCAAAACACGTGCAAGCAAAGCAGCTGTTTAAAAATTAACTGAACATTCAAAATGGCCGTATTGTCGGCATAAATGGAAACATGAGTACCAACATAACGCCACAAAAAATCGAAAACGAATATACGTAACCCCCGGAAATTCAAAATTCGCGAACTTTTTGAAAACCTGAGGAGAAAATGGGGGGAAAGATAGACACGAATTTAAAAAACATCAACGGAGTGCAAAAGGGATTGCCTTTTTGTCAAACAGCCTTTGGGAGAAAAAGGATGGGAGGGCATCGGGACATGCGGTGAACGATACGACCCAAAAGCAACCAGGCAGCATTCCTCGCAAAGCATTCGCAGGAAACGTGAAGCCCAGAAAATTCTTGAAAACTCGCAACTCAACGCGACAAAGGGATCGACAAACCATTTGGCACACTGACTTAATTACACTCACATCTAGGGGTGTCATTGCGGAAATACTTTTCAGTAGATGAAAAACCTCCCATTAATCGTTTAAGGACCCACAACCCAGAAAGATAAGTGCCTCAATATCGCGATCTCAGCCCGGAAACATGAAACTGATCGTTTGCGAACGCCGGAAGTACGCG